>NW_022436980.1:2532624-2624225 GCF_009761245.1 Sapajus apella
TTTAAATCATATATATAAGTTATATATATAGTGTCATACATATATATGTCATATATATAGTGTCACTATATATAATTCTATATATTATATTTATAAATTATATATAATATATATAACATATATATAATATATTTATAAAATATATATAATTTATATATATTATATAAATTATATATATAATATATATGTATAACATATATATTTATTATATATATAAATCAATGTATATAAATTCTAGTTATATAAATTTATATATATAATTATATATATAAATTTATATGTAGAAATTATACATATATAAATTATATATTTATATAATTTATTATATATTATAAATTATATATAATATATATTTATAATTATATTTAAATACATAATTTATAATTATATATAAATTATATATATAGTGACACTATATATATGACATATATATGTATGACACTATATAATTTATATAATATATATAAATTATATATGTATAATTTATATTATATATAAATTATATATATAATATATAAATTATACATATATAGTGACACTACATATATATGACATATATATATGTATGACACTATATACATATAATTTATAATTATACATATATAATTTATATATATATAAATTATATATATAGAGTCATACCACTAACAAATCTATACAAAGAGATGTACTAACAAACATTATATATAAATCAAATGAAATTCTAAAAAATGTTCAAGAAACCTACAGAAAGGCAGGAAAAAGAAAACAAAAAGAAACAAAAATAGAAAGAAGTAAAACACAAAAAATAAAATGGAAAACTTAAGTCTTGACATATCGATCATCACATTAAATGTAAATGGTCTAAATATATCAATTAAAAGACAGAGATTGGCTGAGTGGATTAAGAAACCATATGCTATGTATACAAATACCACTTGGAATATAATGATATAAGTGGATTGAAAGTCAAAGGATGAAAAATATATATCATATAAACTTCAATACAAGACTATATTAATTAATTGACTATATTAACATCAAATAATTATTATGTAATGATAAAAGAGTTTATCTACCAAGAAGACTAAGCAATCCTAAACATATGTGCATTAAACAATAAAAGTGAAAAACACGTAAAACATAAACAGGGAGAATTGGAAAGATAAATAGACAAATCCTCAAATATAGTTGGAGACTTTCAGACTCTTCTCTCAACAATAGAGAGAACAAGTAGACAGAAAATCAGCAAAGATATAGAACTCAATAACACCATCAATCAATAGGATATAATTTGTATTTATAGAATACTTTAACCTATGGCAGTAGAATACACATTATTTTCAAATGCCTATGGAACATATACCAACAGAATTTTCCTGGACCATAAAACCAACTTCAATACATTTTAAAGAATTAAAACCACACAGAGTGCATTCTGTGATCATAATGGAATTAAGTTAGACATAAATAACATAAAAATGAAATTTTTTAAACATTGGAAGACTAGACAAAATTCTCTTATGTGTCATAGAGCAAATCTCATGGCAATTAAAAAAATGAGCTTCATGAAAATGAAAACAGAACACATCAAAATGTATGAGACAGCTGAAGCAGGGCTGAGAGGTAAATTTACATCTCTAAATGCTTAGATTCGAAAAGAAGAAATACCTCTTATCACCCTAAGCTCCCACCTCAATAACCTGGAAAAAAAAGAGCAAAATAAACCCAAATTAAGCAGGAGAGCAATAAATGTAAAAGCAGAAATCAATGAAGATTAAAACAGAAAAACAATAAAGAAAATAAATGAAACAAAAAGCTATTTAAAAATCTATAAAATTGACATACTTCTAGAAATATCAAAGAAAAAAGAGAGAAAAGACACAAATTATCAATATAAGGAATGAATATCATTAGACACTCTGCAGACATCAAAAAGATAATAAAGGAATACTATGAACAACTTCTCATATAAATTTGACAACTTAGGTGAAATGGACCAATTCCTTGAGAAGTACAAAGTACAACAATTCACCTCATATGAGACAGGTAATTTTAATAACCCTGAAACTCTTAAAGAAATTAAATGCATAATTTAAAAACTCTCAGTAAAGAAATCTCCAGATCCACATTGTTTCACTGGAGAAATCTATGCCAATTCTGAAATAATACTAATTCTATAATATCTGTACAATCTCTTCTAGGAAATATAATTGGAAGAAACACTTTATGATTTCTTAAAAAAATAGAAACTACCTTATAACTTGCAATTGTACTCTTGGGCATATGTTGAAGATTAATGAAAACTTATGCTGACAAAAATTCCTGTGCCCGAATGTTCCTATCGGCTTTATTTGAAATAGCCCCCAAATGGAAATAATCTAAATATACTTCAGTGATAAATGGCTAAATTAACTATGGTAAATCTGTTTCATGGGATATCGCTCAGCAACATAAAAGTACAAACTATTGATGCATAGACATTTCGATGAATCTCCAGATAATTATGCTGTGTGGGAAAAGCCAATCAGAAAACATTACCTACTATATAATTTATTATTAAAGTGATACCATTTTATAAATGGAAAACAGAATAGTGGTTTTCAGGGATTGAGGACAGTATATATGGGGTGAGGATTGAAGTGGAAAGGAGATGTGTGGCAATAAAAAGAAAACATGAGGGATCCTTGTGGTCATGGAAATGTACAGTATCTTGATTATATCAGTATCCTGGTTCTGATACTGTACTGTAGTCCTGCAAGATATTATATTTGGGGACAATGGGCAAAAGGCACACAAGATCTCCTTGTATTATTCCTTGTAACTGTCTGTGAATCTGTAATGATCACAAAATAAACAGTTGAATAAAAAAGCATCTCTGTATTACTGTACAATTTATAACAGAAAAAAAATTGAAGCAATCCAAATGTCTGAAAACAAGAAATGTTAAAGTAAATTAAATTATAAACATACCACAGAATATTATGTAACTTCTTAAAATGATTTCAATATGTTACAGAATATTTCTGCTATAATGTGAAGTGAAAAAGCAGTATACAAAATTGCTCATACCTTATGATCTCAATCATGTTTAACAATTGCACTAGGAAAACTGGAAGACATAGTACTAGTGTATGAATAGAAAAAATAGATTAGTGAAATAAAATAGAAAGTAAAGGATCAGTCCCACATACACAAGGAAATGTAGACTATGATAAAGATGTTATCTCAAATTGCTGGGGCAAAGATTAACTTTCAAATAAATGGTGCTGGGACAATCTGTAGCCATTTTGAAAAAGATACAATTAGGCCCACACCTCACAATGTACATAAGAACAAACTCCAAGTGGATTAGGGATTTGTGATGATCACTTTCTAGTGTCAATTTGACTAGATTAAAGATTTTTAGATAGCTGGTAAAGCATTCATTATTCTCAATGCTTCAGTAGGCACTGAACTCATCCCTCTCTTGTGGGAAGGGAAGCCCAGGTGATCTGGCACTTGACAGAAAAATTGGTCTGCTCTAGACGTGTGTCTATGAGGGTATTTCTGAAGGAGATTGGCATTTGTGCCAGTGAACTGAATGGGGGAAAATCTAGCCTCAGTGTGGTCAGGAGCCATCCAAGCAGATGTGGACCCAGATGGGAAAAAAAGGAGGAGAATGGGCTACTTCTCACTCTCTCTTCCAAAGCCAGGATGTCCACTCTTCCTGCTGTTGGACCGGTTAACTCTAGATTCTCTGACTTACAGACTCTGCGACTTGCACCAGGGTTCTCAGGCCTTTGGCGTCAGACTCAGAATTACACCAGTGGCTTCCCTGGTTCCAATGCCTTTGAACAGGGACTGAGACACACTACTGGCTTCCCTGGTTCTCCAGCTTGCAGATGACATGTTATGGACTTCTCAGCCTCCCTAATCAAATGAGCCAATTTCTCTGATAAATCCCTTCTCATATATATCTATTTATCTGACTATATCCTATCAGTCTGCCTTTCTGGAGAACTCTGACTAAAACCGAATCTAAACACAAAAAAATTAACCACATAAGTATTAGAAGAAAATATGGACAAATTCCTTTATAATCTTGGTGTGCAAAAGGGATTTCTAACTTAGCTCTCAAAATCCAGAGGCAAGAAAATAAAGACTGATCAATTTGACTAAATAAAAATGTAAAAATGCATGGCAAAACTCTATAAACAAAGTTAAAAGACACATTGTATGCTTGTACCACAACATCTCATTTACCTTATAAATACATTAGTCTACTATGTACCCACAAAAAATAGAAATGAGAAAAATTTAAACAACCAAAGTTAAAAGACACCTGGTTGGGTAAAAATATTTACAACTCATGCCACACGGACACAAGCTAATATTCCCAGTATGAAGATCTTTTAAAACTTGACAAAGGGAAAAAATAGAAAAATGGAAAATGCATAAACATAATTTGGTGAATAAACATAATTCACCAAAAAATATATATATCTCCCAATTATATAAATATGTTCAAACTCATTAATAGAGAAATGCAAATTAAAACAATAGCGATTTATTGTTCTTGGATATTTATGTGTGTGTGTGTGTGTATATATATATATATATATATATATATGCACATGTATATATATACATAATGAAGTCCTTTGTCTCTAATCTATGGGTCTCATGTCATCTATCAGCAACCATTAAACTGTGGTACCTAAATGCCCATATATAGGGTAGTGGTTAAATAAATTATGACACATCTGTCAAAAACTGTGACGTGTCTGAGATTTAACCATTTCTGCAAGTCAAAACACTGCCACAATTTCGTAGAATCTGACAGAAGGCATGAGACTCCTTGGTCAGACATGAAGGACAGTTTACTACCTAGAGTAAATGTAGCCAAAGTATGCCATCTTTGGCACCAGCTTTATGAGCCCCAATTCCCACCAGGTAAAGCAAAAAGTAGCAATAACACCTTCATATACTCTGACTGTACAATGATTGACTTCCTGTACAATTGAGGAATTCTGAGATTAGAGTGCATGTATCTTTGATATTAGACACTAAACATGCCTGCCCTTTATTCGGAGGAAGATGCTGTCTCTATATATCAAGACGGTTGGCTATACAAACATATGCAAGATAGTCTGGAACAAAGGGCAGTCAGTGTCTTGCTCAAAAGATGTAAAGAAAGGCAAATATCCCCAAAAATATCCATGCAATGAAGCACTATATAGCTGTTTCAAAAGGGAAATTCTCTATGAATTGATTTTTTTTGTAGAACACACTGTTAGTTGAACACAGCAAAGTGAAAAAACAACCAAGACAACAATAACACCCAAACAAAACAAAGCAATACAAATACACACAAGAAATGAAAACACAAAAACAAAACCAGGTAGTTTACTACCTTTAATATTAGGAAGAAGAAGACTTAAGAAAATAGATACCTGCGCATTTGTGCAAACACACTCACACATCCCCCCACATACAGTCTAAAATAAACAAAATCATAGGAAAGTGGAAGTAGAAATTGTTAATAGTTATCTACAGGGACTGGGTTGGAAAAGCGTTGTAAAGAAAGGACTAATGGAAATGAGACGGTAGGGATAAAGAGAGAACACTTTCCTGATTATACCTTTTTGTTTAGCTTTGACATACCATAGTAATATTTCACATTTCCACTCACTCTCCCCCGGAATCAGTAAAATCAACCAGGATGTGGGAAAATTATAAAATAAATGCATCAACAAATGAACTTAGCTGTATTACAGACAAATAATACAACCACAGTGAATGGGATGGGAAAAAAATAAGTAACTCTGGAAAGTATTATTTTGATGGTATACCATAAGGCTAAAGATAAAAAAAAAATGTACACAGATACCATACTCCAGTTAGCAAATCTGTTTTTCATGTGGAGGAGGAGGAGAAGATATGTACTAGCAATTACGTAACTACTTGATCTGAACAAATTAGTGACTATATTGTAGTTAATGAGAGTTGGTATCATCTTACTGTTGGAGAAAGAAATAACAAATAAGGAAGGGATAGGGGTCTGATGCTAGAACAGAATGAACACTGTGGTGTTACGTTAGAGTATGTAACTCACACATACAGTATGCTTAATATGTATGGAGACAGATATAAAAATAAATATTCATAGGTGTGTATGCACATACATGCATTTCCAAGCTCTGTCTGCTGAGTGGGTTTAAGATTAACCTGCTCTCTCCTCACTGCAAACTTTCATAGGCACAGCACACCCAACACTGTGGTGCTAGTTTCCTAAATGCCATTTTTCAATAAAAGAAGTCAGAGTTCAGTAAACGAGCATTTGATTCTAGGTCAGGGGCAGGGAAAATATAAGATGAGCACTGTAGTACCAGAACTGTTTGAAAAGTGATGGAGAGCATGTCCGAGAGCAGGTGCCAACCTGAAGGAACTCCCACTGGCCAAAGCTGAAAAAATTTGGCTGATAAAATAAATAATGATAGCATGGAATTATAACTCATAAAGTAAGTAAATATGGAATCATTGATATAAATCTATAATACATAAATCAATACGAGATAAGTGGCAGCCCTTGCTTACAGAAGAATTCCAATTAATAAATATAGAAGAAATGAGGAAATTTTAAAATGAAATGACCATTAGGCACATATCACAATAACAACTATTGCAGACAAAATCTGATAGTGGCCACCATCAGTGGGTGAGGTTTGAGAGGAAGCACGATCCAAGATATTTATCAGTTACAAAGATGGGAAGAGTAATTTTACAGGGAAAACAGGTATGACCTTAACCTAAGTGATCAAGGTTGCCATTACCAGTAATAAGACTATCAATATCATGTACCCCCTGAAATGATGCACTGAGCAGGAGGCAGCATCACTTCTGTGGTATTATAAAAAATGCATATTTTCAATCTAATCATTAGAAAAGCCTAGAGAATCCAAACTGAGAAACAGCCTGATGAAAAGTATAAGACCAAGAAAGATAAAGACTGGGGAACTGTCACAGATTGGATAAGACTAAGAAGATACAATAACTAAATGAAGTGTAGGATCCTGGATTGAATCCTGGAATAGTAAAAGTACAATAGAAAAAAAAAAACTCGAGAAATTCAAAGAAGGTCTATAGTTGTGTTGATAATATTGTACCAATTTTAACCTCCTGATTTTGATAATTGCACTAAGGTTATGTGAAGTTTTGACATTAGGGAAAGCTGGGTGAAGGGTATACATGAATACTTTATACTATTTTTGCAACTTTTCTGTATGACGATAGTTATTTCAAAACAATATGTAAAAAAATCTGGATCAAAATAATACGTTCACAATATTATCCTTTGTTTAATAATTCATTTATTACACTTTAAAAATAGTTTCCAAATTTTATTTTGAGCAATTTATAATTTCTCCATTTGAAAACATGAAATATTTTTAAACAAACTAAAAGTTAAGAATACAACAGACAACTATACCATCCAAATTCAATGATGCTAATATTTTGCCATATTTACATCAGTATTTTTTATGGATATGAGATGTTATAGAGACATTAGAATCCTTTTTTCTTGATCTTGTTCATCTCCCTCCTCCTTTCTAGAGACAAAAATTAGTCTAAAAAGGATATATACATGTATAAATCCTATATAGACACACATTTGTCTACAAGTAATGCTTAAGATTGTTTTGTGTGTTTTAAACTATATAAAATAGTATACATGTTCATCTACAAGCCTTTTCACTCAATATTATGTTTTCGGGATTTATTCATGTTCTTTTAAATGTCATATAGTATTTCTCTGCATAGGTGTAACAGTGCATTTAACCCTTTGCCATCGATAGAACTTATTTTTGTCTTGTCTCACCTTTTTGCAATTACAATGTTGCAGTTACATCATGGGCATAACTTCCTGTGAGCATGTGTGAGTTTCTGTAATAAACTTTGTAGAAGTATAAATTCTGAATTGTCGGGTGTGTGCATCTCCAATATTATTATATGTTGCCAAATTTTTTTCCAAAGTGGTTAAACCAATTTGTACTCCCACTGGCAGTGTATGAATTCCTATTTTTCCACATGCTTGCCAATACTTCTATCATTAGACTTTTAAAATTTGCCAATCTGATGAGTGTGAAATGATATTTCATTTTTGTTTTAATTTGCATTTTTCTGCTTAGTAATGAGGTTGAACATCTAATTTTGTCTGATTCATGGTCATTCGTGTTTCTCATTCTGAAAATTACTTTTTCATTACCAACTAACTTTTTGTGACAACTTTATATGTGCTAGTAAAGAAAGAAATGGAACTAAGCATAGAAAATTGACTGTATCACAAATGATACAGTCTTTGATTGTATTGGCCAAGATACAATGTCCATAGTCCTGGGGTACTGTATTTTGTTCCAGATATCTATCTAAAGAATGGTAAGCAGAATAATGAAGAATCTTGAAATCATGAAATATGAGAAATGATTATAGCACTAAGGAATGTTTTTCCAAAAGTGTCTTATGAGGGATGTGAAATCTGTTTTTAAAAAAAATTGACACGCTCTCAGGAGTCAGAGGACATATATGTATTAATGTTTCAAAAGTGCCAAGGCCCATGGCAGAAATTTTGAGGAAAAATGTTTGAACTCAAGATCACAGAGATTTTTTTTTTTACCATTAAATTTATTCTGGGATGGAATTGGTTACCTGATCCCTGAACTTGTTCAAGCTGAGGTTTGTGGGCCCATGTGTCGGGAATGTAGTTAGAGAGATTCATCTGTAGGGGAGGACCCTAAATTAAATAATCTCTAGTCCAACTCAAAAGTCTATGTTTTTATATAATAAACAATTCATAGAATGAAATTCTAGGAAATCCACAAATGAGTCATTTTTTAGTGTTCATAATTATGGTGGCTCAAAACATTGCTTGAGGTAATGGTGAGTCAGTCTTTGATTTTTCTAAAATTTCTCAGCACAACAAATAAGCCTTAATTGGCTAAACCAAACTGAAGTGTTAACTCAGAATTCAAACTTGATTTTCATCATGGCACTTTAACTTCATCCCAGCTTCACTCCTACTCCACGCAGCCCTCTGCCTTTCAGGTCCTATAATTCCTGTGGCAAGATATTGTATATATGATTATGGGCATACACACTAATACCATTATATCTTTTGTACCAAGAAATATGGAAGCCCAGGATAGAGTTGGTAAATAGAAGATCCTTTAGGGAAAGGAGAATGTTTCTATCATTAGGCAGACTCTAATGGAGTTGTTTTTGAGCAACCAATGGGCCCTTTACAAGTGGATTTGGGGAGCAACATAAAGAATTTTAGGTAGTTAGAGGGAGAATTTTCTGTTAGATTTTCAAAAGGCCTTAATGAGTGTTAAGGGAAGTTGAGGAATCTTTTATGAAGATATTTAGCAAGACAAACTTACTCTATGTGCCAGTGATGGCTTAGATATTGTTCTCCCTGAAACTTTCTCTTTGGTGGAATGACCCCTGAGAGGTTCCATCAAGGCCTCATCATTCTAAGTGGACTCTAACACTTGAAGCTCTTATATGTTCTAAGGATCACAAGTGCTTTCCCTCTAGGCCAACCCATTTGGAATTTTAACTAAAGGGCCCAAGTCCAGTGCACTGACTCTTTTGGTATTTACTGTTTACAAAGTTGGTCATGAAGTCCCATATGCTCCCAGATGTCCTGCTGCACTCTTAGATCATGTCTTCTCCTGTTATTTTTTCTTCTGGACCAGATGGAGGCTGGTCCAAGTCGTGTATTGGTCTGCTAGAATTACCTTATGTATTGAGCATTGGCAGTGATGCCTGGTACCCTTTAGATAGATATTTGAAAGCCACTGGCTATTTATTTTTCCTCTCTGGCCAGGAGCCTTTAGAGGAAAAGCCAGATCAGAAGAAAGTATTAAGCTATTTCTATCCTTTTCCCAATTGTGATCCTCACAAAATTACTCCACCCTTCATATTTCTGTATGTCCCTGACAGAGCAGTGTACCTGTTTACAAAACACACAATTCTAGTCCAACCTCTTTCTTTTATGGCTGAGGAAAGGAAAGTCTAAAAAGGCTGAGTGACTTTCCCAAGACCCCACAGTACAATAGCAGTGCAGCCAAAACTAGAATTTAGTTTGCATGCCACTCTTCCGTTAGAAAATCTTTCCCATAAATTCCTGAGGGCAAGCTCTCTCCTTAGCCGTCTAGATAGGCCTAGATAAATCAAGACGCTGCTGTGAGCATGGTTTAGGCTAATGAGGTCAGTGCCCACTGCCGAGGGGCTCCTGAAAATGAGTAGATGTTAAGGTGTTTGTAGACATATTCTGGGTTTAGGGCACATAGTAGTTAAAGGTAAAATCCCC
Source organism: Sapajus apella (assembly GCF_009761245.1). Taxonomy (NCBI): domain Eukaryota; kingdom Metazoa; phylum Chordata; class Mammalia; order Primates; family Cebidae; genus Sapajus; species Sapajus apella. The sequence goes on from NW_022436980.1 coordinate 2,542,958, forward strand.
AGGAGGAGAAAAGAAATAAGAACCAGCTGGTAAGAAATGCAGATAATCAGGAATGCCATCACCAGGAGGATTGGTAAATTAAAAGGATTGAGTGAGGAAAAAAAAATAACTTGAAAATTTATGTAAATACAGTGAATCAAAAGATGGCTTTGAGAAAAACATTAACATAATTATGATTCTGAGAGTATAAGATTTTGGCTAGATCATTAATTTGGTTTCACTGGCAGCAGTAAGTGGAGAAGCTAGGAGGAAGTTTGCTGAATAAATGTGCCTGGAGTTGATTGGAATATATGTATCTGCTCTGCCTTGTTCTGTAGCACACACAACACGCACATGCTCTCTTTCTTTCCTTCCTGTAGGGGACACTTGTTGTGTCAGGCACTGTGAGCTCAGAAAGACCTAGAGGGCACCAAAACTTGAGGAGTTACCTGTTTTCTCCTGAAAAACCCAGAAGACTTTTTTTTTTTTTTGCCATTTATGATGATTGCAAATGTTTGAAGAAAGCAATTAATAAAGATGAAAGGATCCACAGAAAAGAGACTAGGAAACTGAGGAGTCAGAGAGGTCACTGCAGAGAATAATGCTAATCCCCTATAAGCAGCAGCCGCAGCAGCAGCAGCAGTGGTGATCTGGAAAAGGATTACCTTCTGGATTTCTGAGATGATTGTGTCCTGGATGTATATTGGCCCAGAGTCTGATTTAAAATATTCCGTCCTGATTTTAGACCATGGCAAACAAAAGAAAGCCTTGCCTTTTGGATGCCACCTGATGTGATTGGAAGGAATGTAAGAAAGACACTGTATCCAACAGTCCTTCCCATGGTGGATCAATAGAATGCCAGAACAGAGAGGGAATTAAAGAGGATCCTGATCTGTGTTCCTCAAGCGGTCTTAGGCATTTGAGGCAAGGCAGTTTTTCCCTACATGTTGTAACAACTCAAAATTGCTCCACCCTTTATATTTCTATATGTCCCTGAGAGAGCAATCCACCTGTGTACAAAACACACAATTCCAGACCAACCCCTTCCTTTTATGGCTGAGAAAATGAAAGCCCAAAGAGGCTGAGTGACTTGTGAAGACCACACAGTACAACAGCAGTGCAGCCAAAATTAGCATTTATGTACACTGCTTCTCCCACATGTGGAGCTGTACCTATAACTATGCTCATAATTTCACTAACAGAGATTCATTCTTTTGTGATTAGATTTTTAATTTCTAGCAATCTTCATCAGTGTCAAATAGTTCTAGGAAGTATGATATATTACTTACCTGTTGAGTTACTTTAGAAACTTTAAAAGATCAGGACAAAGAAATGTTGAAAGAAAAGGAGGGAATGGAACAAAAGGTAAGTTGAGCTCTGCTCAGGTAGGACAACAGAAAATGGAAAACCTGGATTGGGTGCTGGGGTGGGTGGCGGTAGATGCAGACACAGGCTGCAGTTATAAGCGATGTAACAGACAGGTGCACATGTGGCTATAATGCCTTGAGCCTGGCCATCAGACGCAGCTCGGGAAGTCAGTCTCTTGACTGCAGTTTGTAGTCACACCTCATAGAATTTATATCATGAATTCATCTTTGAGGCAGCCTTTTTCTAGTACTCTTGTCCAGTCTGAACTTATTTCTAGCTTCTCAGACTCAGCCTACTTATGTTCAGGATTCCAGCCTGACTTCAATAAATTCCTTCTTCAACTGAGACAGTTTGGAGCAAGCACTTGGAGGAGCAAATCTTGGCATTCAGCCAGAGCTGTGGCTGAGTCTCAGCCCTGCTGCTTCCTAAGTTGCTATGACTTTAGGCACATCTTTTTTATTCTATTTTAATTAATTCTTATTATTATACTTTAAGTTCTGGGATACATGTGCAGAACATGCAGATTTATATGCCCAAAGGATTATAAAACATTCAATTATAAAGACACATGCACACGTATATTTATTGTGACTTTGGGTACATCTTAACCTTTCTGAGGTCTGTTTCCTTCTCTGTAGAATGAGGTGGTGGGAGGGTTTCCAAAAGGGAGTGTGTAGTGTAGCTGGCACCTGGTCAGCACCAAACGTTCTCATCTACTCCTCCCGGCCTAATCATAAATAATCTTCTTGAATAAAATTCATTTTCCATTTTAAAAATCCTATAGCTTTTCCAGCATTCTCTTCAGCCAGTTTTCTTGTTGTTCTTTAAGTGCATGCAAAGAGCCATTTTCTTTCATATTACAGAATCTTCAGCAGCTTACATACATATTCAAGTGCATTCAAAGGAGTTCAGTTTGTCACCGAGTGTCCTGGTTTTTCTATTGCAACTAATTCTCCAAGATACATTGGCACATGGTGCTCAGAGAGCGTTAAAGCTCCTTAAAGCCCTGCAATCACATGTAATAACTGTTTGGTTACACCCTTCCAAATTTACAGGACACTGCAACCAAATTACTCTGCTTGTCCAGTATGAATTCCTTATGATTCTCTGCTCTGAATAAAACAGAGATCAAGTCTTTTCTTTATGTTCCTTTCCTCACAGAAGTCATAGTCCATTATGGGGCACCTTGGAGGGATCTATTACTTTTAGTGAAAGGCAGTTCTTCCACACGGTTTTCCTTAAGGACTTGAGTTTTAGATATATACCTCTGCTTGTGAGACAGGCCACTGATGAGCATCTGTGTTGTGACAGCATGATTATGCATGTTGTGAATAAACATGCTTGTGTACGCTTGTGTGCTGTCACAGCAATGAGCAGCATCCAATAAATACCGGGTTAAGAGTATGCCAGCATCTTCCTAACAGCTGGCACTGCTGAAAAACTCGCCTGCCTTATTAACACTCCACTTATCTGGAATCTGCTCACTGAGCAGAAACAACTTCATAAATTTTTGCAATTTGCATTCCACTTCGCTGTTGCTCATTAATGTTGACCTCATCCCTTCTCTGCTAGAAAAGACCAGCCTCCCATGGCCCCGCCTGCTAGATGTCCCTTACCTCTGCCTGTCGACATCAAAGGCAGAATCAGGGTTAAGGCTTGTTGATGCTTCCAGGGCTGTACAAGAATCATGGCATTTCCCCTCTTCATTCAGGAGAAAGTGACATTTCCAGCATCCCTTCTTCCTCTTACCCATTTGTAACCTCTTCTTTTTAAGGAAGATTAACATGGAGAGGTCCAAACCTTCTTCCAAATGGGAGGGAAAGAAAAAAGCAGGGAGCAATTTGGTTGTCCAGGAAAACAATATTCTAATCCCCTCTCAGTGTCTTTCAGAGATTAGTCAATTGTGTTCACAATGCATGTCATTTTCTCACTTAATCATTCTGATCTAGTTCCCCAGCCTTTTAACCTTTCTCTCCTTTGCCCTGGCTCTCTTATTCCATGTGGTGTTTTCAGCTGTTTCATTAGCCACAGTTCACAACTCATAGCATTCGGTTAAATATATTTTCAGGCCAGGTGCCTTTTCTTATTGGCCTGTGTAGTAGGGGGAAGCTGATTCCTTTTCCCTGCTTCTATCTGCTTCTCCCTCCTCAGCAAAATGTCCTTATTATCCTTGATTGAAAATGGTGGTTTGCCTGCTGTCTCAGGTCTCTCTGAAATGGCCCTGTCCTAGGGTGCCAGATCCTGAGCCTCCGTGGACTACAGAGGCAGCTCTTGAATGCAGTAGAACCTCTGAGCAGTGGCTTCATTAAAAATCATATCACGGACTCAGTTTTTTTCCCTGTCCCTGACTTGATGAAAACAAAACAAGAAGAGGTGGGGAGGGAGGAAGGAGGAAAGGTAGAAGTGAATTGCTTAATGGAGACAGTCTGAATATTTAATATGCTGATTTTATTGAATAAAAGGTGAAAAAATGGTTCTTGTTTGTTGCTTGCCTGTCAAACCATGGCAAACAAGCATTCTTTTCCCTGACTGGAGCTTTTTATTACTGTATGGATTCTAGAGTGTAATTATGCCCTATATCTGAGCTGCATTATACACACAATTACAATACCCCAGCTGAACTATTTATTTATTACCAGAGGAGACATGTGTTCAGTTTCCTAGGAGGCTTATTTTGGGTGATGGCTCTCAATGTTTTGCCCTTCATCAAGATGAAATGTCCAGGATTGACCCCTTGCTTTGAGCTCCTATCCCGTTTGTTGATAGCTTGGATGAACTTTCTAGCCACATTTATCCATGCTGTTAGAGACAAATGCTGGGCAGAAGAAATTTTAGGGCTATAAATGTTTAAAAATGTTTGCACTGTTTTCAGAGCTTTCATGGGAAGGACTTTTTATTCTAGCTATTATCATCTTAGGAAATCTGATTTGAAATCATTTAAGAAAATAGCTTTCTCTAGATACAGCCTGCCTGTCTAGCAGTTCATAAAGAAAGAACATACAGCTAAATAGAATTCACATCAATAAACATTTGTTGAAAACCTTACCATAAGCCAGGCACTGTGTGGGCAAGAGGGCATGGAGATGACGAAGACTCAGTCTTTATCTGGGAAGATCTCTTAGTTCCTCCTGAGAAATAGATCTATAATTAATTCTGAGAAATGTAACAAGTGCTGCAATGTTGGCTCATTCGTTCATTTTTAATTTTTGTTGATATCATACAATATCCAATCACTAAGTGGGGGATATAGATATATTGGGGAAAACAGATAAAGTCTTTACCTCTCAGGTGTGGTCTCATTATAGAAGGGTGATGGAGGACCAGACAGATAATATTAAAGTAAGCAGATAAAAAATTAAGACAATTTTTGATACTTATGATTGCCATGAAAAATAAAGCAGGCAAATGTGGTTGAGAATGTGTGGAGGTAGAAAAGGAAGGGATGGGGTGCTTACCTCAGAATAAGTGTACAGCAAATGTTAGTTCCTTTCTCTGTGAGCAGGTGTCATTTGAGCTGAGATCTAAGGGGTGAGAGAGAGTTTGTCATGGAATAAACTAGAGAATGTCTTGAGGAAAGAGCTCTCTGGATAGACAGAACAGTAAGTGCGAGAGCTCTGAGGCAGGCACAGCAAGAAGAATGTGTGATGGGCCCATAGTGAGGGAGAGAGTGGAGATGAGGATGAGGAGGTAGCTAAGACTGGGTCATTTGTATCCTGCCCGCTGTGGAAAAGAGTTTTGGATTTTATTCTAATTTCAGTGAGAAGTCACTGGATATATCTGATGGGATTGTAGTAAGTAGCTCCACACTTCCTTAGCTTATAGTCAGACACAACTTTCCAAACAAGACCGATCAGATGTTTTCCTCCTGGAGCAAAAGGAGGAGAAACTGAATAAAAATGCCTATGATTCCTCACTTTTCCTAGTGCAAGTCTTATGAGGGCCTCTGCTTAGCATCAGGTATCTTATTTATCATCTTGCACCATCTTGGTTCCTGCTCATTTGTAAGGCTGGTTTTCCAATCTTCTGTTAATTCTGTGAATCTCAAAATTACTTCTAACAAATTCTTTTTGGATTGAGTTAACCAGGTTTTGTTGAAATGAAAAGACTCAAACTGAGACAAAGAGATATGTAGTGCCTTCCTACCTCTTATGAGGGTTGGGCAAAGCCAGACATGTAGATCTTTCTCAAGCTCACTCCAACAGCCTTAAACATGATGACAAAGCATCCCAGATTCTTGCTCTACCATTTCCAGTGGCATTGTTTCCTGTTGTTTTATGCTTTAGTCTTTTTCTGTGTCTTTATTAATATCTTTAGTGGAAATTTGGGAAAAGCTAGATGAAGAATTTTAAATTTCGTGTCAAATTTAGCTGCATATAGTTTTCAAATTAGCCATGAAGTTATTAAATTTCACTTATTTCTGCGCTATTTGGGTTCAAGTTGTCTTAGGTAAAATTTTGGCCTACCTCCCAAAACTTGCCTTACCTAATAGAGTTGGGCTACAACATTGAATCTTTGAGACATTTTAGAGAATCCTGACTGAAGGCAATTCTGATGTGGTTAGAGGAGAAAAGAAACATCTTCAAAGATCAATTTTTTTTTCTGTCTCTCTTGTCTCTTAACAACTTTTGCCTAGACCCTTTTCCTTTGTTAGGTCTCTGGATTCAAACATTGATGGCTGCTTCCTAATGATTTGCTAACTCTTTTATATATTTTTTTATTTTGGTAAAAATATGTCCAGATGCTGCCAGAATAATGCTTTTATTGCTGTGTCTTTAAAGCTCACTACTTATTTGTAAAGAATTTGTTAATTTACTCTTTCTATGTCTAAATACCCACTCTTCTCTCTTTTGGAGTCTCTCAAATATTCCTTTATTTCTTCTTAATCTCAAATTTATAATAACCTTTTTGAAATATGATTACTTTAAAAGTAATTAAATTAGGATTTAAGTATATTTTTTCCACTTGAAAATTTTCCTTAATATTTTTCTTTAAGATGACATGACATACATTTGAAAATAGGTTCTCATCATTTCTCTTATTAATTTTCCTATTTAGTTTGTCCATAAATGCACACCATGGAGTCCAAAGACAAATACTTCATGAACCTTTCTTTGGTGCTCCAAGTGTGTTTTCTCTTGGAGATTATTTTTAGTCAAATTTGCATCAGAATAATAGGCAAGAAGGACAAGATGAATATAATTAGCTGCGGGAGTATGTCTACTATGAAGGTCATGACATTAATGAGAATTTTAGAAGTATCGCAGGGAGAAGTAAATGTTTATTTGGGTTGTTCTTTTTTCTGCCACTCCTTAAAAACTTTGTTTTGAAGACTGAATTTTCATTTATTTTTTAACCAAAGGTAATTAACTTGTTCAAAAATCTTAAACCACAAAGAAATAATCTAAAGCCATGCAAAAGATGTTTAGACCAGTAGCAAAAGACAATGTCAATGGATGGAGCTAGATGTGAAGATAGGAGTTATAACACAGGTTATAAATGATATTGTAATGGGTTAAGTGCAAGATGCATTAGTATAGAAGGAATTTCTACTCCAGTCTTATATACGGAGTGGTTTCCAAAGGTACAGGGTTTAAGGGAGACCTGAAGGAAAAGTAAGAGTCAAGCAGAAGCAGAGTGGAAATGTCTAGGCAAAGGCAACTGTTTAACTATGAAGGCCTGCAGAAGAGTCGATGCTTCCTGGCACCCCCAGTATGCCTGGGGCAGGGCCCAGTGAGGCATGGTGATGGGGAGGAAACTGGCGCTATGATCTACATAAGGCTATCATTATGTGAAATGTAGATTTCTTGCTTTCTCTTCACCAGTCATCCTTCTGGCTATAATTCCTGTTTCTCATCATTCTAGAGTAAATGCTAATTTATTGACAAAGCTGGGGGCATGACTAAATGAGAGAGCATATATGTGGTACAGAAGATAGTATGGGTGTGGTAGAGAAAATTGCAAGATTCTTTCCTTCATGCTGCTCCAAGATTTTCTCTCCTGTTCTCCTGAACTCTAAATAGGATGAACTATCACACCCATGATTATGTCACATTAAACCGCAAAGGGATTTTGCAGATGTAATTAAGACTGCCAAAAGTTAACTTTTGAGTTAATCAAAAGGAAAATTTTCTGAGTGAGCCATGTATAATCGTATCAATTGTTTGAAAGCAGAGTATTTTCACTGGCTAGTAGCAGAAGAAGTCAACAAGAGTCTAAGTGTGAGAAAGAGTCAATGCACCCCTGGTGGCTTGATGATGGAGGTCCCTAGGTGTCAAGGAATGGAGGGACATCTCTAGAACCTGAGAACAGATCATGACTGATGCACAGAAAAGAAATGGAGGCCTTCATCTCCCAATCTCTAAGAAATGAATTCTGCCAACAAACTGAACTAGCTTAGAAGTGGATTCTTCCCCAAGGTCTCCAGATAAAAATCCACTGTGGCCAACATTTGATTTTAGCAGAGGACTAAGCGGAGAACTAAGGTGAGCCCACTTAGATTTCTGGCCTACACAACTGTGAGACAATAAATGGGTATGTGTTTGTGGTAACTTTCTATGCATTAAAAGTAAACTAATATAATGGGATTAAATTTTTGGCCCACTTTGGAATTAGACAGATCCAAATTCAAGTCTTTAGTTTTCCACTCACCATTTCCACGATTATGGGAAAGTTACTTAACTTCTCTGCGTTTCAGATTCCTCATCCATAAAAAGAAATATAATAGTAATAATATTTGCCTTATTGAAGTAGTAGGAAGACCAATTGAGGAAATATACAGAATGTGCTTATCTCAGAATAAGTGAACAGTAAATGTTAACTGTTTTTATTATAGTTTTTATTGCTACCATTTCTTCCATGTAAAACACCTAGCAGAGTGTCCAGCACATAGTAGGTGCTTAGGCAGTGCTACTGCCTTTCAGCTTTGCTTCACCTTCCCTCAGTTTCTTGGTAGCCCCCAGTTCTAACCGCCTTCTTCCTGCCTATCTCCTCCACTTGGTGAATATTGATTTTGAGACTGGAAGGGAAGCATTTATCATTCTTAATTGCAATAAAATCATTACAATGGTGTTAAACATTCAAATAGAAATTAAGTTCCACTGCATAATGCAAAGACAACTATTAATCTGTGCCGGTAGCCAAACCCCAGGAAAAGTGATATGGATAAAATGGATGTGATATATTAATAACATCATGATGCTAGGGAAGGAACTTCGATCTGAGCAAAATAGTTATACTTTATAGGCAAGTCTTTCTGTTTCTAAATGGAAAATCAGCAGATAAATTCCTGCAGCAAAATAGCAGAGTAAAAAGAAAACTTAAAAAAAAAATAAAGAAGGCATTTAATTCCCAAGTAATTATCAACACTGCCTGTGGAAGATAAAATTGCAACACTGTTATATAAAGATTCATGTTCATTCTCATACAAATTAGCAACGAAACTGATTAGTTGACATCTTCTCTGCTCCTCTGTTCTGATCGAATATGATCTCAGCCCTAGAGACTGGCAGGACAGGCTTTCACTCAGGGTCAGGTGTAGGTTTTGTGGGGCCTACAACTGAGACCATTGTTGGAGCTCTCTTTAAAAAGAAGACAAAATTACAAATTCAAAAGTTAGATAGAAAAGTAAAGACTTATTCTAAACAAGAATAGAAAATACACCAATGATCAATTGTTTAAAAGAGAATATCACAGTCATCACAAAGTTCACAAAATGCCTTACTATTATTAATGCCTTGCCTACTACATCTCTATAATATTCTGTCCATACATATTTGGTTACATGCTCTTTGATCATCTCTTCATATGACAACATTTTGTAATATAGTTTTCTTTAGAGAAAATTTCATTTTCTCTATAGCAGTTTTGATAGAAATCTATTTTTAATTGTTTAAAAAAGAAAGAGTTTTCTGCTCCAGAACTTTGTGTTGGGAAGGCCATATCTATAACTTTCTCTGCAGAGTCTTACTTGGAAATGGTTCCTTGTCCTAGGGCAAGCCTTAGAGAATCCCATTCTTTTGATCTCTCTTGGCATAGGTTCCACAGCTGCTGCTGCAGCAGCTGGTTTGCTTCTAAGGTACTCAGTGTCCCATCCTTTTGCCAACACCTCTCCTCTAGGTTTCAAAGAACAGCATCTCTTTTATTATTATGATTTTATTTTTCCATAAGTTATTGGAGTATAGGTGGTATTTGGTTACATGAGTAGGTTCTTTAGTGGTGATTTGTGGGATTTTGATGCACACATCACCCAAGCAGTATACACTGCACCATATTTATAGTCTTTTATTCCTCACCCCATTCCCAGTCTTCCCTCCAAGTCCCTGAAGGCCATTGTGTCATTCTTAGGCCTTTGCACCCTCATAGCTTAGCTCCCGCATATCAGTGAGAACATAAAATATTTTGTTTTCCATTCCTGAGTTATAGCGCTTGAATGATAATCTCCAGTCTCACCTAAGTCACTGCAAATGCTGCCAATTCATTCCATTTTATGGCTGCATAGTATTCCATCATATATATATATATATATATGTATATATATGTATATTTATATATATGTATATGTATACATATGTATACATGTATATATACACATATATATGTATATATATGTATACATGTATATATACATATATATATACACATATATATGTATATATGTATACATGTATATATATACATGTATATGTATATACATATATACATATGTATATATATGTATACATATATATACATGTATATATATGTATACATGTATATATACATGTATATATATGTATACATGTATATATACATGTATATATATACACATATATATGTATATATATGTATATATATGTATATATATACACACACACACACACACACATATAAAAATATATATACATACACACACACACACACACACACACACACACACACACACCACAATTTATTTATCCACTCATTGATTGATAGGCATTTGGGTTGGTTCCACAATTTTGCAATTGTGAATTGTGCTGCTATAAACATGTGTGTGCAAGTATCTTTTTCAAATAATGACTTCTTTTCCTCTGGGCAGATACCCAGTAGTGGAACTGCTGGATCAAGTGGTAGTTCTACTTTTAGTTCTTTAAGGAATCTCAACACTGTTTTATACAGTGGCTGTACTAGTTTACATTCCTACCAGCAGTGTAGAAGTGTTCCCTGTTCACTGCATCCATGCCAACATCTGCTGTTTTTTAAATTTTTTATTATGGCCATTCTTGCAGGAGTAAGGTGGTATCACATTGTAGTTTTGATTTGTATTTCTCTGATCATTAGTGATTTTGAGCATTTTTTCATGCTTGTTGTCCATTTGCATATCTTCTTTTGAGAGCTCTCTATTCATGTCCTTAGCCCACTTTTGGATGTAATTGTTTGTTTTTCTCTTACTGATTTGTTTGAGTTCATTGCAGATTCTGGATATTAGTCTTTTGTCAGATGTACAGATTGTGAAGATTTTCTCCCACTCTGTGGTTGCCTGTATACTCTGCTGACTGTCCCTTTTGCCATGCAAAAGCAGTTTAGTTTAATTAGTTCCCAAATATTTTCTTTGTTTACATTGCATTTGCTTTTGGGTTCATGGTCATGAAATCCTTGCCTAAGCCAGTATCTAAAAGGGTTTTTCCAATGTTATCTTCTAGAATTTTTATAGTTTCAGGTCTTAGGTTTAAGCCCTTAATCTATCTTGAGTTGATTTTTGTAGAGGGTGAGAGATGAGGCTTCAGTTTCATTCCCCTACACGTGGCTAGCCAATTATCCCAGCACCATTTGCTGAAAAGGGTGTCCTTTCCCCACTTTATGTTTTTGTTTGCTTTGTCAAAGATCAGTTGGCTGTAAGTATTTGGGTTTATTTCTGGGTTCTTTATTCTGTTCCACTGGTCTATATGCCTATTTTTATACAAGTACCATGCTGTTTTGGTGACTATGGCCTTATAGTATAGTTTTCAATCAGATAGTGTGATGCCTCCAGATTTGTTCTTTTTGCTTAGTCTTGCTTTGGCCATGCAGTCTCCTTTTGGGTTCTATATGAATTTTTGAATTGTGTTTTCTAATTCTGTGAAGAATGATGGTAGAATTCTGATGGGGATTTCATTGAATTTGTAGATTGCTCTTGGCAGTATGGTCATTTTCACAATTTTGATTGTACCCATCCATGAACATGGGATGAGTTTCCATTCATTTGTGTCACCTCTGATTTCTTTCTGCAGTGTTTTGTAGTTTACCTTGTGGTGGTCTTTAAGCTCCTTTGTGAAGTATATTCCTAAGTATTTTATTTTTTTGTAGCTATTGAATAAGGGGTTGAGTTCTTGATTTTGTATCTGCTTGGTCGCTGTTGGTATTTAAGAGCTACTGATTTGTGTACATTAATCTTGTATCTGAAAACTTTGCTGAATTATTTCATCAGTTCTAGGAGCTTTCTGGAGGAGTCTTTAGGGTTTTCAAGGCAAATGTTCATATCGTCAGCAACCAGCAACAGTTTGACTTCCTCTTTACTGATCTGGAAGCTCTTTATTTCTTTCTCTTGTGTGATTGCTCTGGCTAGGACTTCCAGTACTATGTTGAAGAGAAGTGGTGAGAGTGGGCATCCTTGTCTTGTTCCAGTTCTCAGAGGGAATGCTTTCAACTTTTCCCCATTTAGTATTATGTTGGCTGTGGGTTTGTCATAGATGGCTTTTATTACATTAAGTTATGTCCCTTGTATGTCAATTTTGCTAAGAGTTTTAATGATAAAGTGATGCTGGATTTTGTCAAATGCTTTTTCTGAATCTATTGAGATGATCATGTGATTTTTGTTTTCAATTCTGTTTATGTGATGTACCACATTTATTGACTTGTGTGTGTTACACCATCTCTGCATCCCTGATATGAAACCCACTTGATCATGGTGGATTATCTTTTTGATATGTTGTTGGATTCACTTAGCTCATATTTTTTCTTTTTTTTTGAGGCAGAGTCTTGTTCTGTCGCCAGGTGCCAAGCTGGAGTGCAGTGGGGTGATCTTGGCCCACTGCAACCTCTGCCTCCCAGGTTCAAGCAATTCTGCCTCAGCCTTCCGAGTAGCTGGGCTTACAGGCACACGCCACCACGCCTAGCTAATTTTTATTTTTTTTTTTTGGTAGAGACGGGGTTTCACCATGTTGGCAGGGATGGTCTCAATCTCTTGACCTCGTGATCCACCTGCCTCAGCCTCCCAAAGTGCTGGAATTACAGGTGTGAGCCACCATGCCCAGTCAACTTAGCTAGTATTTTGTTAAGGATTTTAGCATCTATGTTCATCAGGGATATCTGGCTGTAGTTTTTGTTTGTTTGTTTGTTTTTGGTTATGTCCTTTCCTGGTTTTGGTATTAGGCTGATGCTGGCTTCATAGAATGAATTAGGGAGGGTTTCTTCTTTTTCTCTTGTTGAATAGCATCAAAAGGATTGGTCCTAATTCTTCTTAGAATGTCTGGTAGAATTTAGCTGTGAATCCGTCTGGTTCTGGACTTTTTGTTAGTGGCAGTGGTAATTTTTAAATTGCCATTTCAATCTCGCTGCTTGTTATTGATCTGTTCAGAGTATCTAATTCTTCCTGATTTAAGCCAGGAGGCTTATATTTTTCCAGGAATTTATCAATCTCTTCTAGGTTTTCTAGTTTATATACATAAAGATGTTCACAGTAGCCTTGAATGACCTTTTGTATTTCAGTGGTGTCAGTTATAATATCTCCTATTTTGTTTCTTAGTGAGATTATTTGGATTTTCTCTCTTCTTTCATGGTTAATCTTGCTAATGGTCTATCATTTTTATTTCTCTTCTCAAGGAACCAGCTTTTTTTTTTTTTTCATTTATCTTTTGTAATTTTTGTTTTGTTTCAATTTCATTTACTTCTGTTCTGATCTTGGTTATTTCCTTTCTTCTACTGGGTTTGGGGTTAGTTTGTTCTTGTTTCTCTGGTTCCTTGAGGTGTGACTTTAGATTATGATTTTGTGCTCGTTCAGTCTTTTTGAGGCAGGAATGGGCTGCTTGGGGACCCAGAGAGCTCCCAGGGCCTTTCTGCTGCCTCCTATACCCCTGTATTTTGGTTGGCTCTCTAACTTGACTCAGATCCAGGTAAATTTGGGAACATCTCCTGCTTTTTTAACAGCGCTTCAGCTTCTCCGGGGTGGGGGTGTGGTCTGGAGAGGAGGATCTAACTTTCTCACTTCTGCAGTTGGGGTACTCACAGTATTTGGAGTGTCTCACTGGTCCTGTACAGACAGTCCATTTCCTTCAGAGGGTCTGTGGGTCCTGTCAGGATGGCTGGCTTGTTCTTGCAGTGAATCTGGAGCTAAAATTCACAAGGCAAGCCTCCGCATGCTGCTCTGTCCAGAGCTGCAATCTATTCTTGCCTCCCGTCTGCCATGATCCTCTGAATCAGTTCCACCAGAGGAGGAACTCAAGCCTGGTGGGGCTTCTAGCATCTTTTAGATCCTTCCTCTTGGAAGCAATTTTTGCTGAGGGGTGGGTGGATATGGAGGTACTGCTGAAAGTGGGGCCCCAGGCGACCGTAAGAGGTGGCTTCAAGGCTGGTGCAGGGCTGCTAAGGCTGCTGCTGCTTTTTTGTTTCTCTGGAGCAGAACCTCAACAGCCTTGGAAGGAGCCAGGCAAATGGTCCTTAAGCATCATTAACTTTGATGGTAAATTCATCTCTTCTCTCAATCTATCCTCAATCGACCTTTCCAACTTTTACCAAACTTTACTAACAGTTGTTCCCCAAAGATACCTGTATCTTTTCCACTTCTGGCCCTGAACCATTCTGATATCTCTGCCTGGATTTTCTTTTCTCAACATTTATCTACTGAGATCCTGCAAAGCCTCACTTAAATGTTACTTCTCCATGAAACCTTTTCTGATCCTCTGTACCAGATCTTGCCTATATCTGAGTCCCTTTAGCACCTATTGTCCTCAGAGTTTATAGGAACTTTTCCACAATTACTTGCACATAGTTAACATACATATTTATGGAAAATGTGTAGGAAATTTCTCCAGCTAAATAGAAAAGACACCCCAAACAAATAAACAACATTAGTTTCAGCTACATTGAGAATATGAGTTTTGAGAGAAAAGAGCAGTGTTTGGTAGAAACTGCTAACAGGCTCCTGTGTGGGGAAATGAGGTCAAAGTAGTTGAATGATGAGTAGCAGTTAGCCAGATAAAGCAGAGGAAGCATCTCTGACAGAGGAATAGCATATACAAAGGTCCTGAGATAGGAAAGATCTTGTTGACTTCCAGAACCTTAAGGAAAAGCTTATTAGATTATAAGCATCTTCATGGCAGTTATTTTTTATTTGTTTCTATGGCTGTCTCCTCTATTTTTATAAATTCTTTGAAGATGGAGATGATTTTCTAAGCATTTCTGCATCTCCTATGCCTATTAGAGTGCATATGATATGCTCATTAAATGTTTGCTTACTTCCTCCAACCTCATTTGTTAAATGAAGGAAAGTAGAAAGCCTATGTTGAAACACACAGAATGATCAAACTAATTTTTTATATCTCATTGATTCTAAGATGTTCATATATTCACAATTTAACGCCTCTGAAATGGTTACACTTGATAACACCTTACATCTGTATTTGGCATTTTTTTTCTTTCTTAGTAGTACATAAAACAATGGTGTGTTTTATAATCAATGGTGTGTTATATTCAATGAAATGTGGTAGATATCTTCATATGGCTAAATCGTTGCTAATTTGAAGAAATAAGTGAATGATTTTTATAAGTTTTAATGTTTAAGACTGATTTTTTAAATCATTAATTTGAGTCCATTGGTAGATAAAGTCTTACTCTGAACTAATAGGGGCAGAAGAAAATTACAAGAAGCTGGTTCCACTCTCCATCCACTCTAGCGTGTGGTGAAGACTTACTGTTTTATCTGTCCTGAAGTACCTTACGTCCTTCCTACTTCTGAGAACTTCTTCCTTCTCTGGGCACTGTTTCTCCACCCTCTACATTGCTTTCAGTAGTTATTGTGGGAGGTAGTGTTAATACAGTGGGACCCTCCTCCCTGGCCACATGTGATTGGTTCATTTTGTAGCTAACACAAGCATAGTTTCTTCCAAAAGAATCTGGATTTTTGACCACCCCAAAACAGTGTACCAGTTAACATTTTGGGTACCTGTCATGTAAAGTATAAAATTTGGAAAGCTTTGGTGTTCACATTCTGCCATGGAAACTGAGAAACACAGGAGGCCTCTCTGTGGCCAGAGAAGAGAGGCAGACTTGTGGTAATGGGAGAAACACACACAGGAAGGCACTGGGGTCCTATTCGTATCTGTGGACTTCATAAGACAACAGATAACCTTACGGTATGATAAGTTATCCCTTGGCTTAAGTTCTTTGTAATTGCAACCAAATGGCAACGAACTGCAACTAAATGAGTCTCCACTGGTATATACGGCATTCCCAGAGAGTGATCATTCCATACCTGCTTGAATGTCTCCAATGATAGATAGCTTATAATCTCCCAAGGACTCCATTCCAGTGTAGGAAAGTGATGAATTCTTGGCAATTCTATTCATATTGAGATGAAATAGCTTCATATGAACTCTACAAATTGTTACAAGTCATTCGATTGCCAGTACAAATTGAATGACTCTATTCTGTCTCTTACTTTATAGCTCCTCAACCTTAATAATGACTACCCCATCCTCTAACCTTCTTTATCTAGGAGAGACATCCCAGGTTTATCAAATTAGGTCTGTTTTGTTGTTGTTGTTACTTATTTATAAAAGCAGGAGAATGAAAGTGTTAAAGCAAGAAAAAAAAAAAGCAATAGCAACAAAAAATATTACTGTCAACGTGCATTTATTTTGTGCCAGGTACTGTGCTATGCTACATGCTTTATATATATTGGTTCGCTGAATCCTCACAACAACCTTGTGAGATAAAAATGGTTATTTTCCAAATATGCCGATAAGGAAACTGAGGCGTAGGAAGATTAATTTACCTGACGTCACCCAGCCAGTAAGCAGCACAGCTTGCATTTGAAGTTGAGTTTTATCATGTCATAAGGGACATAGCATTCCCAAGATCTGCTTTGGCAAAAGAAAAAGACTCTTCAAAGAGCTCAGTAGTGTTTCTTTTAAATTCTGTAACATGAGACTGAAAAGTGGTCTCAGCAAAACGGCACATTATATAATGAATTTACCCCTTAGAATCACCCATTCCCTTGGGGAAAATGTCCTCAAGATGTGACAGAATCTGCCAGTCCCAGAATAGACCCATCTGTTACCTTGGGTCCCCCGGACAAAATTTTCATGGAAGATATCCTTTTCATCTCTGTGAGACATTGCTGAACAGAATTTTCACATTTGTTAATCACCCTCAAGATGCTAAGTGTTGAGCAAACCAACTATAAAGAGGCAGCTACTAAGTTAAGAACATGAACACACATATGTTTTATCAAAAGAAAAAAAAAAGTTCTGCTGATTCTCCTTTCTCCTAGTATTTTGGTCCATTTAATGTTGCTATAAAGGAATATCTGAGGCTGGGTAATTTATAGAGAAAAAAAGTTTATTTGGGTAATGATTATGATTTTTAGAAAGTTCATGGGCTCAAGATTAGGTATTTGAATCTGGTGAGGACCTCAGACTGCCTTAACTCATGGTGGAAGGTGAAGGGGAGCTGGTGTGTGCACGGGTCCTGATCATATGGTGGTTGTAGGAGGGGTTGGTGGTGAGCGTGGAGAGGTGCCAATTGAATTCTCACTTCAATTCAGTCACCAGCTCTTCCAGGAACTAATAGAGTGAGAACTCACTCAACACCGAAAAAGGACGTTAATCTACTAATGAGGGATCCACCTCTATGACCCAAACACCTCCCACTGGGTCTCACATCCAGCACTGGGGATCACATTTCAATATAAAATTTGGATGGGGCAAACATCCAAAGCACAGCACTGAGCATAAACATGTTTAGAAAGTAAAGTATAGTGAAGACCAGACAGGAAAAATAGGGAGAGGATTACCACAGAGAGATAGAGAGCATGGCAATTTTTATTTATTTATTCATTTTATTTATTTAGTTAGTTTTTGAGGCAGAGTTTCACACTTGCCACCCAGTCTAGAGTGCAATAGCACAATCTTGGCTTACTGTAACCTCCACTTCTAGGTTTAAGCAATTCTCCTGCCTCAGCCTCCCAAGTGGCTGGGATTACAGGCATGCACCACCACACCCAGCTAATTTTTTGTATTTTTTTAGTAGACAGGGGGTTTCACCACATTGACCAGGCTGGTCTCAAACTCCTGAACTCAGGTGATCAACCTGCCTTGGCCTCCCAAAGTGCTGATATTACAGGTGTGAGCCACCACTCCTGGCCGGCAATTTTTAACATTTATCTTTATGTTACTCTGGGTTATAACAACAGTTGCTGTTTTGGGAGTGCTCATATCCTAGGCCGGGTTTGCAAAAGCAAACCCTAAGATAAGAATTCATGTCGAATATGTTAGTAAGTCAGAAATCTCGGGAAAAAACAGAAAGAGAGTAGGGGAAGAGCACAGGGAGCCTGGAAGCATACATTCCCCTTCCGAGTTACTCTCACTCACAGGCAAAGGGAGTTGGGCTTGCCCTCTTCCAGTCAGCCAGTGACTACAGCCATGTCTCTGAGGACTTACATTTCTGGACTGTCTGTGCTTGGACCAAAGCAGCTCCAGTAGTGCAAAGGCAGTTCTCAGAGAGAGATTGTGGGTATCAGCATTTAAGACTGAAGCACACAGAAGGTGGGAGACAGGCGCACAGAAAAAATAAGAGATGTCCAAGGTCATCTGGGTGGAGTACCTACTGTGTTCACAGCAACTTATCGTGTATCATACACTGTGAAATGTTCTTAGTTAATTTATACTACAATCTAGTGAGGTGGGTAATTGTCTCCATTTTATAGGTACAAACAGTTTTTGAGCAGTTAGATAACATTGTCTGAGATTGCATAGTTAGCAGGTGGCAGAGTTGAGATTTGACCTTGGGTTTCTGCTGTGCCAAAGCCCATGCCCTTCCCACTGCATCCTGCGTTACCTCTCTGAAGGTATCTTCTGCTACCCATGATGCTGACCCTCAATTTTCAGTTCAGTCAGCAACACTCCTTTAGCACCTACTATGTGTCTGATGATCTGTTTGGCATTATGGATGTAAAGATGAACAGGATTTAATCCTGCCCTTGGGAAATTACTCTCTTGCAGAGAACAGAACTAAATAGTATAACTTGTAAAAATGCTACTATTAGTTTATGAATTAAGTGCTTTAAGATTATGGAAGGAGGAATAATTAATATTGCTAAAGGCAGGTACAGGAGACAGGAACCCTTCCAAGAGAAACTGGTGTTTGAGTCATGCTTTTCCATGTGAGAAGGATTTAAGCAAGTCAAATTGCTGTTCTCAGGACGTGCCAGGAAGCAACTTATAACACAGACATGGAGAGCAACAACTTGGAGTGATGATGCCACTTTTACATAAGTTCCAAGGTACCTAAAATTTGACTCTGACCTCTTTCAAACTTACATCTTAACTCATCTTCATCAAATACTCAGCAAGCAGGTTTTTCACCTCCAGTCATAGTCTTATCTGTTTATTCCAATTCACAATGGTGCCTTTTCTGATGAGGATGTCTATGAGCACTGAAGAGGAGGCCTGAAACCAATGCATAGTTAAGCAAGTTCAGAGTCAAGTTCAAGGGCCGAGGTCAAGAGGAATGGTGGTATAGGAAGCTAACTGTAAATGAGATTGGGATTGAGTAGAGGATAAATGAAGGCGGTGGTTCAAAAAAGAGAAGAGATGGTAAAGATCTTTTCTGAGCCCTCTTTCCCATATTTTAAGGCTTGAGTTTGACAATGACATTGAAAGTATCCTTAGGACACACACCCCACTTTATCTCTTTCTTTAATCAATTGGCCCGTCAGCTAACTCTGTTACCTGTCCTCTCCTTAGTCAACACTTAAGGAAGGAAATATGATGTATCATTGAAGATTAGAATTCATTAAAATTGTGTAATGTTAAATGCTATTTTCTGGGATTCTGAGTATAGGGAGCAAGTCTCAGCTCTCTGGGATTCCTAAGTGTCATTATAATAATTCCAGGGGCTGTGGAGAAGGGCTTCTGCTGGATAGTAGAAAAGATGAAAAAAATAAAAAAGAATTACAAGGATAAAAGGGACATTAAGAAAACTTTTATTTCTTCCTCCTGTCTCCAGGCAGTATCATGCTGAAATGACATGATAAATGTTGTTTTTGAGAACTTTAACTTGAAGCCATTTACTGGAAATCCTTGTCTGAGGGCTGTTGCTTCCTCTCAATAGATGTTAAACAGATTCACAAGACATTCTATCCTTTACAGTAGGAGGATGGGGCACATACACACACGTGTTTCTGATTAGATTTATAACAACATAAGTGGCATACATTTCATATTGTTACCAAGCAAGTTAAAGCTCACATCATGGAAAAATAATTTGCAAATTTCTTACAAATGCTTGTGTTGTCAAATCTATGCTTTCTATTCTAAAGTTAAGTACTGGGGCTAAGGAGGCCTTTGTCCTTATTAAAAGCAATATTGCAGAACAGTGTTTAAAGATCTGGCTGCTTGGTGGGAAATAGAAAATGTATAAAATTCACATATGCAAATGTCTCACCCAACCTCATTCAAACTCTTAAGTATGATGTTAGTTTTTGCAATAGACATATTAAAAAAACCAATTAATCTGATTATTGTTCCTTCCCATTAAGGACTTTAGCAGACAACCTGAATACTAAAATATCATGAATATACACAGTCACAGTTGAAATTTAAGACATCCTTTTATAAGGGATGCTGTTGACTAAAAAACAGTAAAATACTAGCTACCTTATACAGATAATTATTTATTAAAAAATTGGAGGTTTTTTATTTGGGATTTTACAAAGAAAGTTTATTTCAGGAACACTGGCATGTAGAGTCAAAATTATACAATTTACTGTATACAGTTACCTTGAGGATACTGTGGTAGATTACATGACTCATATTTAGAGGGTCCTTTTTGGGGAGGGATATATTCCCATCCTGCTGAACACAGGTGTGGTCATGTGACTTGTCAGAGCTGTCAAGATGAATGATGTATGTCACTTCTGAGTAAAAGCTTTACAAGCTGGCAAATGTGGCTTACCATGTTTTTTTCCCTCGGATATGACTCCCAACAATGTTGCAGTTGGAGGCTACTCTGTTGGCCTGAGACTGGGAGCAGCACTATGGCCAATCTGTGATGGACAGATAGCATAAACAAGAGATAAATCTTTGTCATGAGTTTTGTGGTAATTTGTTACCATAGCATAAAATAACCAATCTTGACTAGTACCTTAGTCACTTAGACAAAGTACATTCATCATGTCATAGGGCAATCTGACTTGTCCACAACTTCAACACCCAGGAAATGGAAATTCCCTTTACCCAGAGTATACAGGGAGAATCTCTACTAAACTCATTATGGCTAAGATAACTGTTTGTCATGGGCCTAATATATTTTTGTTTGTTTTTAATTATTGATCCTCTTCTGTGTCCTCTGCTTTTTTTTTTTTCTTTTTTTTTCTGTAGTGGTCTGGCCACTCTTAAGTGATCACTCAAGACACTTGATATTAATTGCATTGAACACTAATATAACATTTGCCTTGTTATAGCTCTCAGCTCATATTTTAAGTAGGGTCTTTTCCAAGTCTTCCTGTAGCCCTGGCTAACTCTTTTTATATGCATAACCTTTCTCTGAACCAGTTTTTTTCTTTTTTGCCTCTTAAGACACTATAAAATGGCTAGCTTCAATCATGTAATTATTCCTCCAGAAATAATTTTCCTCTTTATTTGTATGGAGATGAAACTTTCTTTTTTATCTTTCTATATTTTGTCACATAGAAGTAGTATAATATTCTTCTCTCTTTGACTAGAACAAAGAGTGCTAGGTTAAGTTTGTCCTACAGTAGGATTTTGCACTGGTCAGAGGGTGCTATATTACTCCCTGAATAAGCTTTCTCTCAGGTTTGGTCTTTTGGTCCTCTATTTAAATGTTTTATGCTCAGTCTCTGATGGATTGCACTTATAGCACAAAATAACATGGGTAATAGAAATATTTCTCAAGTCATTCAAAGGAAACATAGTCACTTAACAAATATTACAGTAGCTGCTATTTCTCAGATCTTTCTATCCTCAACTTCGTTTTTTCTTCAAAGTTTAAATTTTATTAAGAATTTGTAAAATTGGTGTGCCCATTTTTCGAAAACATCAGCCCAGAAAAGTGTGGTTGTGAAACAAAGACTTTCAAAGGTCAAAATCCAGTTCTTTCACTTTATTTAGCAAGTATGTTTGGAACTATGGTATACAGGGCGACTGCCAAGAGAATCTCTATTAAACTGACTTTTGATTAAGTGTTGAATACTGCTGAGTCAAGATGATGATTATTCACCAAAATGCATCCTAGCAAACACCAAAGGCAGGCATAAACTTGAGGTTTTAATGCTAATTAGAGGCATGTTTCCCAGGTGTGAGGTGTCTATCTGTGAAAAGAGGGAGATAGTAAAGCAGAGAAAAAATGGCGCTAGAGCACCGATGAGCCAATAAATGATTGAGCGGATTTGAGAAGGAGAACAAAAAGGAGATAAATTAAGATGTTGTGGTGAATATGAAGAGCTTGGAGAACAGCTCTAGCTTGCTTCTGTGTATGAGGCTGAAAATAATACAGATGTGTCTGCTGCACTGCCTGATTTTTTCATTCAAAGTTTTCTTCTTTGTTTTTGGTTAGGGCTATAAAATGAGCTTTAGTTTGAAAAATGTATTTTTCTCTGAAATTTATGAGCCCCAGGAGGGCTGATGAATCTGTACACTTGCCTGTACTTTGCTAAGTCTATCTCTTCATTATTCATTCAGCACTTATGAAGAACCTTAAAAATAGGAGGCACAAATCTCATACTTTTCTTTCCCAAAAGTTTAAGCAAATCAAAGTGGCTTTTGACATATTGCAAAATAGCACTTGATTTGGGAGAGAGCTCAAGCATCTGAATATTTTCCCAGGTTTACTGAAGTGTTTTGCTCTAGTTACATAGACATAATACGGTGGCATAATAAGCAAGTGATTTGTGATCTATAGACCCGGGTTCTAGTCCTCATTCTGCTTTTTCTAGCTGTGTGACTTTAGGAAATTCAGTTAGTCTTGCCAGTCCTTGATATCATTATACGCAAAATAAAGCTTTACTGATGTTACCTTTAAGGTTTTCCTCATGTCAGTGTTTTATTACAAAACTCATAATTCAATTCAATTCTCTAAAGCTTTTTTGGCACTATGTGTTAGGCACTAGAGATAAGACAAATATAAGATATCATGTTCTCAAATAGCTCACAGTGGGAAAAGTACAAGAGATAAATGTCCCAGATACTGTGTTACTGTGGCAGAGGGTCTGATTAATCCTATCCAGGAGGGTTAGGGGAAGATCTGTCAATAAAGGTGACAGTAGAGCACAATTCTGAAGGATAGATAAGAGTGACTATGCAGACCAGGACAAGGACATTTGATATCATTATGCAGCTCAGCAGTCTTCAGCTTGGATGTTCCTAAGTCTTCCATACTCTGGCATTACCTTTCCTATAACACTGAGGCTCTACTTCCATTTTCTGTAGAGGTCCATCAGGCTTTTGACACAAATCAACCAATCAACCAATCTGTGTGTGTGTGTGTGTGTGTGTGTGTGTCGTGTGTGTATGTGTGTGAGGTAGGGGGCATTTATTCTTTTCTGAGTTACTCCACACTGAGGGGTGGTTAGACATTTTTGCAGAAGCAGTAATCTTAGCTCTCAGCTTCTGAACCTACTACCTTTGACTACCTAACCTCATTTTTCTCCTCTTCAATTTACCGGAACATCACTAATACAAGTTCATTTCAGAGACAACTGTTACTGAAGGCTGAGAAAGAGTAAAGGGCAATTACAGATTGAGAGGGAAGGCAACTTTAGAGTCACTGTCCTCATAGAAATATGCATCAGATAGAATTTTTCACTAGCCTTCACTTCCAATTACAATAATTTCTCTAATCTCTGTCTCCACCATTCTACCTTATAAATCCTCAGATTTCTTACACTTGGTTAGGCAGAGCCATTCAGCCTCTGTTTGCATTCTCACCTTCAGGCTACGGTCAAGTAGCCTGACTTTCCTTACTAAAGCACCCACTTTTAAGACTTGCTCGGTACTTTCTTTAACTAATTAGTAAAACGAAAAGCATTTTTTTTGGGGGGGCACATTTACCTCTACAACTCATTAGTGAAAACAAAAATGTAAAATAAGATTCACTTAAGCCAAATAGATATTTTTCCTCTTATGTTAGGTGTTGTAGTGAGATAGTTCATGGCTATGGGGTGGTCCTGTTCTAGAAAGCCTTCGGAGACCCAGGCAGTTTCTGTCTTATTGCTTCATTGAACATGATCTGTATTCTCAAGGTCAATCCAGGGTCCAATATAGCGTCTGAATTCCAGCTATTACATCTGCATTCCAAGATGAAAGAATGAAAGAAGAAGGGGCAATGAGTAAGACACAGCTTTCCCTGAAGGAAGGTTCATGGAATTTGCCAAGCCATTCATTGGCTGGAATTTCCTACTTATATCTCCTTTGCCAGAATTTAGTCCCGTGGTTACAAAATTACACATAACCACAAAGGAGACTGGGTAATGGAGCCTTGATTTGGCTCACTTGCTCAGCTAAAACAAGAGAATTCTACTGATACAGAGAGGGGAGGAGTGCATATTAAGAGACATTCAGACATCTCAGTCACAATTTCTTTTCCAGTAGAGATGGGGTTTTGCCTTGTTGGCCAGGCTCGTCTTGAACTCTTGATCTCAAGTGATCCGACTGCCTCAGTCTCCCAAAGTGCTGGCCTTACAGGCATGAGCCACTGCACCCAGCCCAGATTCCTTTTAAAAGATGGGTGTCAAAATTAGGCATAGAGTTGTAAAAAGGGCCTCACCAAACATTTAATATGTATTTTCACTTGCCAAATATGAGCATTTTCTTTTACATCATTGGAATTAGAGTCCAGTTTTGTAAAGAGCATGAACGAATCATCTGTTTTTTGTCATTTTGACAGTCTATTTTTTTCTGTTGTTATTTTTGTGCTGTGTGACTCTAATAATCTATTCTTTCTTTTTTTTTTTTTTTTGTTTTTTTTTTTTTGAGACGGAGTTTCGCTCTTGTTACCCAGGCTGGAGTGCAATGGCGCGATCTCGGCTCACCACAACCTCCGCCTCCTGGGTTCAGGCAATTCTCCTGCCTCAGCCTCCTGAGTAGCTGGGATTACAGGCATGCGCCACCATGTCCAGCTGATTTTTTGTAGTTTTAGTAGAGACGGGGTTTCACCATGTTGACCAGGATGGTCTCGATCTCTTGACCTCGTGATCCACCCGCCTCGGCCTCCCACAGTGCTGGGATTACAGGCGTGAGCCACCGCGCCCGGCCAGTATTCTTTCTTAAAAAAAAAACAAACTTAGTTTTGTACTGTTTCCCTTCAAGCTCTTTTTAATGAGAGCATTAAATCTGAACAAGAGCTTAATTGTAAGGAGTTTAACAGAGTTAAGTATCATAATAGCATTAATAAGGCCATTTTGTGAGAACCCGCTGTATGTATTTGGTATTTGCTCAGAGATAATCATTCATTCATTCTTTTATTCATTCAGTAGATATATATTGGGTACTTACATTTCATCTTGTACAGGTTACAATACCTGTGAAGGCTTGAAACCTTAAAAGTGTCAAGAGAGATATGGCTTCTGATCCCATGGAGCTTACTTTCTAGCAAAAGAGAGATAACAACAAACAAAAATAAATTATTTACGTGTTTGAAAAGAACCTCTAAAGAAATGAAAAAAAGATTCTGAAATACAGAGAAATGGGGGTGGAGGCCTACCCTAGTGACAGTGATCTTGGCATAGGGCCCTCTGAAACGGTGGCATTGAAACAAGATCAAAGGCTGAGACAAAGCCAAGCCCATGAAGAACTTGAGGAAGAGCAATCCAGGCAGAGGGAACAGCAAATACAAAGGCTTTGAGGTGGGGAAGAAATTGACATGATGGCGATGCTGACAGAGGATAGTAATGATACTGTGCTGGCTTGGTCTGCAGGATCTGCATGAAGCTTGCTTTTAAAATGCAAATTAGTTCTAACAGGGCTGATGGAGAACAGTTTGAGCCTAACACAGTTTTGTGTTTGCTTATATGTGATTTTGGCTGAGAGGAGCCCTAGGTGGATGCAGTAAACTGTGCCCAGCTGAACTGAGTGGGAGTATACCAAATGTACATATGCATACCTCAGACATCTACCAGCTATCTCAGTTCACTGTGTGCGTGAGTCACACCCACTCATCCACCTGGTGTCACGACTTTCCTTCTGATTTCAGATAATCCTCTTTTCACAACTTGATAATTCACAAACTGCAGATCTTCTGGTACTCACTTACAAGTTTGCAAGCAAACTTGAAGTCTTTCCAAGTAAAATGCCATATTTATTGTAGTATCTTTGTATTTCTTGACCATTTAAAATGTGCAAAACAGCACCACCATTTCTATTAGTTTCCTACTTCTTTTGAAACCTGCCACTGATGAAGTTTTTGAGTGCTATTCCCCTAGCCCCATACTTCCTACAGTGCTGTGGTTTTAATTACACAATTTTGCACAGTGCAGAGATTTTTAGGAATACACATGTTGCATTATAGCAGAGCTGACTGTACTGGGGAGGTTATCTTTATGCGTAGCCTTATAATCTATGTAAAAGCCTTAGCTTTTTTTTTTCTTTTTCCCTAGCTGTCATGGGAAGCCCCAAACAATTTTAAGCAGGGAACTAACCTGATCTGATCTGTGTGGTGGTGTGGTTTATAGGAAGGGCTAGGGGTTGAAGCAGTGAAACTGGTTGAGAGATTATTGTAATAGCCCAGGTGAAAGGCTGTGTTGATCTGGACTAGGATGGAAGCACTGAAGCAGAAGAGGGGTTTAGAATTAAGCTACTGTTTGGTTTGCTGTCTGGATGTTTGCCAACTCTTATTTAAAGACCAACACAAATTTCTAACTGCTGGACAATCTCTGGCTCAAACTCCTAAAATCTCTGGCTCAAACTACTCAAATCCCTGTTTAATGTGGCTCCATATAAAAAAAAGACCCTCTCTATTTATGAGGGAACCTAGGCCATTTAGCCTTTCTCTGTTCCAGCATTGCTATACAATGCAAGATCACTTTCAAGAAATGAGAGTGCCCTTGAAGGTATCTTTTGTAATCAAAAATGCTAATTTATTTTCATTAATTTCTATTCCTTTCTTTTAAGATACACTTAGGATTAATAAAATAAATTATAAGATACAATGATTTGAATCCTAGGATGCTTAAGGAATTAACTGAAAGAAAACCCTCTGAAAACTCTGTGAGGCTTGCTGAGGGGCCCATGATACCCAGATGCCATAAACCGGGCGGCATATGTTTCTATCTAGAAATACAGGAATAATAGGAAGATTAATTTTCAAAGTCTGAGAGGGATTACAGGGTAATGGGGGAAAATCAAAATGCCTCTTAAAAGAACTAATCTTGTCAAACTAATCTAACTTTTTTCAACAACAGCATGAAAGTTATAATGTGGCTTGGTGCTATAGTGCTTTTGATTAGACATTTGAATGGCATTTTTCTCAACAATCTGGGCAAAGTGATTTTGAACATTTTCTCCCTTGGGGGTACCTGGATCAGAAGGAGGCCTATGCTCACAGAGTTACTGATGAGTGCAATCACCAGATGGGAGGGTTTTGTCCTGAATAAATGGAGAGCAAAATGTAGGTATTGAGGATCTATTTTGTGAATGAGAGCAGGGCAGGCCAGCCTGAACTGTGAACATCTACGATTGTTGAATATTATTAAAGCAATGAGCAGTAGAGACAGAGGTCACCACTGGGTCCTACAGCACACTAGTTACTCCACTTGCTTTACTGAAAGTTGAAGGCTGACCTGGGGTGTGAAGAGAGTGGGGAAGAAAAAGTCAAGGCCTGAAGACTCAGTATTCCTTGAGGTTGGCATGTTAACCTCTGTCCAAAGGAGCAGAGAACATGTCCTGGAGAATCAGATGAATAGAAGGTAGGCAAGAACTAGTGGTGATCTTGACAGACATATGAACTATCTT
Source organism: Sapajus apella (assembly GCF_009761245.1). Classification (NCBI taxonomy): domain Eukaryota; kingdom Metazoa; phylum Chordata; class Mammalia; order Primates; family Cebidae; genus Sapajus; species Sapajus apella. The sequence goes on from NW_022436980.1 coordinate 2,570,482, forward strand.
AGTCTGTTCAGGCTGTGTTTTAGTCTGTTTGTGTTACTGATACAGGAATTAAGAAGAAATCACTTAGGCAGATGGTAAGGGTATGGGAGTCCTTGGTAAGGCTTTTCTTTTTAATAAAAAGCAGTCCCAAATCATTTTCTAGCAAAGAGCAGCCTGTAAAGTTGAGCTGCAGACATAGACAAACAAGCTGGGAGTTTACACAAGTGAATGCTGGCAGGAACTAGGGACTAGATATGTTCAAGATGGTGGCTCCATATTCACTTCCCTGCCGGCCATGTGTATAGTAAGAAGCAGACAAGATGGCACTGGCCAAGGGGTAGGTTCATTTGCACAATAAGATTAGGGTGGGGCAACCAGCCTTCCCCATGTGCTATGTAAATGTCATAGCTGATGGAACCAATCTGTGAGCCCTGCATAAATCAGATATCACCTCCTCAAGCTGGAACCCAAATGCCCATCGCTGATAGACTGGACAAGGAAAATGTGGCACATATACACCATGGAATATTATGCAGCCATCAAAAACGATAAGTTTGTGTCCTTTGTAGGGACATGGATGAACCTGGAAACCATCATTCTCAGCAAACTGACACAAGAACAGAAAATCAAACACCCATGTTCTCACTCATAGGCGGGTGTTGAACAATGAGAACACATGGACCTAGGGAGGGGAACATCACACACTGGGTTCTGTTGGGGGGAAATAGGGGAGGGACAGCGAGGGGTAGGGAGTTGTGGAGACATAGTATGGGGAGAAATACCAGATATAGCTGAAGGGAAGGAAGGCAGCAAATCACGCTGCCATGTGTGTACCTATGCAACAATCTTGCATGTTCTTCACATTTACTCCAAAACCTAAAATGCGATAATAAATAATAAAATCCAGCGTATCCACCACTGGCCGGTCTTTTCTGCTCAGGAGATGCCTCTCTCTCTACAGAGAGAGCTGTTTTCCTTTCTCTTTTTTTCTGCCTGTTAATCCTCCACTCCGAAACTCCTTGTGTGTGTCCATGTCCTAAACTTTCCTGGCGTGAGATGACAAACCCCAGGCATATACCCTAGACAACGTAGCCACTTTATTACTATAAAGCAACGTTTGAGGCTAGGTAATTTATAAAGAAAAGAGGTTTATTTGGCTTGTAGTTCCATAGACTGTACAAGAAGCATGGTGCCAGCATCTACATCTGGTGAGAGCCTCAGGCTGCTTCCATTCCTGGGTGAAGGGAAAGGGAAGCAGGCATCACATAGTGAGAGAGGAAGGGAGGTGCTAGGCATTTTAACAAGCAGTTCTCCAGAAACTAAGGATGAGGACTGACTCCCTCCCATGAGAATGGCCCCACGCTATTCAGGAGCGACCCACTTCCATGATCCAAACACCTCTCACCTGCAACACTGGGGATCAACTATCAACATGAGACTTGGTGGGGCCTCAAATATCAACATGAGACTTGGTGGGGCCTCAAATATCAACATGAGACTTGGTGGGGCCTATATATACATACAGTATATATGTATACATATATGTATGTATATATATATTTATATATATATAAACCATTGCAGACAGCTATAACAAAGGACCTTAGACTGAATAATTTTTAAACAACAGAAATGTATTGCTCATAGTTCTGGGGGCTGCAAAGTGCCAGATTAAGGGTGCTGGCAGATTCTATGTCTAGTGATGATCTGTTCCTAATGAACAGCATCTTCTACATGTCCTCACATTGTGGAAGGGCAAGCCAGCTCTCTGGAGCCTCTTTTATAAGGGGACTAGTCACATTCATGAAGGTGGAGCCCACATGACTTAACCACATCTCCAGAGCTCCACCTTCTAATACTATCACCTTGATGATTAGGTTTTAACATATGAATTTTAGAGAGACACAAACCATTCACACTATAGCATACGATAAACTCCATCTCCCAACTCCCATAACGTAGTAGAAATTAATCAATCACAAACAAAGTCAGATAGGATAAGAAACTACCTTAATTCATGATTAAGAGTCACATGAAATTAAATTAACAATATCTAAATTTGTACGAAAATTAAAGAACAAAAGATGTTTAAGAGCTTGCAATATCCCTGATGAACATTGATACAAATCTCCTCAATAAAATGCTGGCAAACAGAATCCAGCAGCACATTTAAAAACTTATACACCATAATCAAGTTGGCTTCATCCCTGTGATGCAAGGCTGGTTCAACATCTGCAAATGAATAAATATAATCCATCACATAAACATAACCAAAGACAAAATCCACTTCATTAACTCAATAGATGCAGATAAGGCCTTTCATAAAATTCAACATCGATTCATGTTAAAAACTCTCAATAAACTAGGTATTGATAGAACATATCTCAAATAAGAGCTATTTATGACATACCCACAGCCAATATCATATAGAACAGGCAAAAGCTGAATGCATTGTCTTTGAAAAACAGTACAAGACAAGGATGCCCTCTCTCACTGCTCCTATTTAATGTAGTATTGGGAGTTCTGGCCAGGGCAATAAATAAAGGGTATTCAGATAGGAAGAGAGGAAGTCAAGGTGTTTCTGTTTGCAGATAACATGACTTTATATTTAGAAAACCCCATCATCTCAGCCCAAAATCTCCTTAAACTGGTAAGTAACTTTAGTGAGAACAAATTGACACAGAGCAGGGAACAACACATACCAGAGTCTGTTGTGGGGTGGAGGGTGAAGGGAGGAAACTTAAGAGGCTGGGTCAATAGGTGAAGCAAACCACCATGGCACACGTATACCTATGTAACAAACCTGCATTTTCTGCACATGTATCCCACTTTTCTTTTTTTTTGAGAAGAAATAAAGTTAAAAAAAAGGAAAATGATTAAAAAAAGAATTTGTATTCTCTAGCAGGGTAAAAGAAGGGAAACACCTTGTCATTTGTTCATCTTATCTTTTTTATGGTTTGAGTTTAAATTTGTAATTATGATTGTAATACCTGGTTTGAATCACCCTTAGCAACAATATTATATAATATGCAAGATAGACATGCTTTTCATAAAAAAAAAAAGCCTTTTGGTGAATAAATTTAGTAATGATTACAATTTATTGAACCCTTAGGTTCTGGGTCCTGTGTCAAGTCTGTTTTATTCACTATCTAGTTTAATCTTCTTTTTAAAAAATTTATTTATTTTACTTTAGGTGCATACTATATCTGGCATTTCTCCCCATGTTTTCCCTCCCCACCCCCCATTGTCTCTTCCCTACCCCACCCCAACTGTCCCCTGTGTGTGATGTTCCTCTCCCTGAGTCCACGTGTTCTTGTTGTTCAACATCCACCTATGAGTGAGAACATACAGTGCTTGGCTTTCTGTTCTTGGGTCAGTTTGCTGAGAATTATAGTTTTCAGATTCGTCCAAGTCCCTACAAAGGACACGAACTCATCATTTTTTATGGCTGTGTGGTATTCCATGGTGTATATGTACCACGTTTTCTTTTTCCAGTCTATCATTGATGGGCATTTGGGTTGGTTCCAGGTCTTTGCTATTGTACACAGGGCTGCAATGAACATACGTGTGCATGTGTCTTTATAGCAGAATGATTTATAGTTCTTTGGTATATACCCAATAGTGGGATTGCTGGGTCAAATAGAATTTCTATTTCTAGATCCTTGAGAAATTGCCACACTGTCTTCCACAATGGTTGAACTAATTTACACTCCCACCAACTGTGTAAGAGTGTGAGATGATATCTCAGTGTGGTTTTGATTTGCATTTCTCTAATGACCAGTGATGATGAGCATTTTTTCATATGTTTGTTGGCCTCATATATGTCCTCTTTTGAAAAGTGTCTGTTCATATCCTTCACCCACTTTTGAATGGGGTTGTTTGTTTTTTTCTTGTATATCTGTTTTAGTTCTTTGTAGATTCTGGATATTAGCCCTTTGTCAGATGGGTAGATTGCAAAATTTTTTTCCCATTCTGTTGGTTGCCGATTCACTCTAATGATGGTTTCTTTTACTGTACAGAAGCTCTGGAGTTTAATTAGATCCCATTTGTCTATCCTGGATTTTACTGCCATTGCTTTTGGTATTTTAGTCATGAAGTCCTTGCCTATGCCTATGCCCTGGATGGTTTTGTCTATGTTTTCTTCTAGTGTTTTTATGGTGTTAGGTTTTATGTTTAAATCTTTGATCCATCTGGAGTTAATTTTAGTGTAAGGTGACAGGTAGGGGTCCAGTTTCTGCTTTCTGCACATTGCTAGCCAGTTTTCCCAACACCATTTATTAAACATGGAGTCCTTTCCCCATTGCTTGTTTTTGCTGGGTTTGTCAAAGATCAGATGGTTGTAGATGTGTGGTGTTTCTTCTGGGGTCTCTGTTCTGTTCCATTGGTCTATGTCTCTGTTTTGGTACCAGTACCATGCTGTTTTGATTACTGTAGACTTGTAGTATAGTTTGAAGTCTGGCAGTGTGATGCCTCCACTTTGTTCTTTTTGCTTAGGATTGTCTTGGCTATGCAGGGTCTCTTGTGATTCCATATGAAATTTAAAGTGTTTTTTTCCAGTTCTGTGAAGAAGGTCATTGGTAGCTTGATGGGGATAGCATTGAACCTATAGATTACTTTGGGCAGTATGGCCATTTTCACGATATTGATTCTTCCTAACCATGAGCATGGAATGTTTCTCCATCTGTTTGTGTCCTCTCTTCTTTCGTTGAGCAGTAGTTTGTAGTTCTCCTTGAAGAGGTCATTTACATCCTTTGTTAGTTGTATTCCTAGGTATTTTATCTTCCTTGTAGCAATTGTGAATGGGAGTTCGCTCTTGATTTGGCTCTCTGTTTGTCTGTTATTGGTATATAGGAATGTTTGTGATTTTTGCACATTGATTTTGTGTCCTGAGACTTTGCTGAAGTTGCTTATCAGTTTGAGAAGATTTTGGGCGGAGAAGATGGGGTCTTCTAGATATACAATCATGTCCTCTGCAAATAGAGACAGTTTGACTTTCTCCTTTCCCAATTGAATACCTTTATTTCTTTTTCTTGCCTGATTGCTCTGGCTAGAACTTCCAATACTATGCTGAATAGGAGTGGTGAGAGACGGCGTCCTTGTCTAGTGCCTGATTTCAAAGGGAATTTTTCCAGCTTTTGCCCATTCAGTATGATATTGGCTGTAGGTTTGTCATATATAGCTTTTATCATTTTATGATACGTTCCATCAACACCTACTTCATTGAGCGTTTTTAGCATGAAGGGCTGTTGAATTTTATTGAAGGCCTTCTCTGCATCTATTGAGATAATCATGTGGTTTTTGTCTTTGGTTCCGCTTATGTGTTGGATTACATTTATGGATTTGCGTATGTTGAACCAGCCTTGCATCCCCGGGATGAAACCTACTTGGTCGTGATGGATAAGTTTCTTGATGTGCTGTTGCAATCTTTTTGCCAGTATTTTATTGAAGATTTTTGTGTCAATGCTCATCATGGATATTGGCCAGAAGTTTTCTTTTATAGTTGAATCCCTGCCGGGTTTTGGTATCAGGATGATGTTGGTCTCATAAAATGAGTTAGGGAGGATTCTCTCCTTTTGTATTGTTTGATACAGTTTCAGAAGGAATGGAACCAGCTCCTCTTTGAACGTCTGGTAGAATTTGGCTGTGAATCTGTCTGGACATGGAATTTTTTTTGATTGGTAGGCTATTGATTGCTGCCTCTACTTCAGCCCTTGTTATTGATCTATTCAGGGTTTCAGCTTCCTCCTGGTTTAGTTTTGGTAGAGTACAAGTGTCTAGGAATTTATCCATTTCTTCGTGGTTTACTAGTTTATGTGAGTAGAGGTGTTTGTAGTAATCTCTGATGGTAGTTTGTATTTCTGTGGGATCTGTGGTGATATCCCCTTTATCATTCTTTATTGCATCTATTTGATTCTTCTCCCTTTTCTTTTTTATTAATCTAGCTAGTGGTCTATTTTGTTGATGTTTTCAAAAAACCAGCTCCTGGATTTATTGATTTTTTGAAGGATTTTTTGTCTCTATCTTCTTCAGTTCTGCTCTGATCTTAGTTATCTCTTGTCTTCTGCTAGCTTTTGAGTTTTTTTGATCTTGCTCCTCTAGTTCTTTCAATTTTGATGATAGGGTGTTGATTTTAGATCTTTCCTCTCTTCTCTGGTGGGCATTTATTGCTATAAATTTCCCTCTTGATACTGCCTTAAAGGTGTCCCAGAGATTCTGGTAAGTTGTGTCTTCATTCTGGTTGGTTTCAAAGAACATCTTTATTTCTGCCTTCATTTCATTGTTTATCCAGTCAACATTCAGAAGCAAGTTGTTCAGTTTCCAAGTGGTTGTGCAGGTTTGAGTGTGTTTCTTGATCCTGAGTTCTAGTCTGATTGCGCTGTGGTCTGATAGACTGTTTGGTATGATTTCCGTTCTTTTGCATTTGCTGAGGAGTGATTTGCTTCCAATGATGTGGTCAATTTTAGAGTAAGTGCAATGTGGTGCTGAGAAAAATGTATATTCTGTGGATTTGTGGTGGAGCGTTCTGTATATGCCTATTAGATCCGCTTGATCCAGCTCTCCATGCAAGTCCTGGATATCCTTGTTAACTTTCTGTCTCATTGATCTGTCTAATATTGACAGTGGAGTATTGAAGTCTCCCACCCTATTATTGTGTTGGAGTCTAAATCTCATTTTAGGTCATTAAGAACTTGCTTTATGTATCTGGGTGCTCGTGTGTTGGGGGCGTATATATTTAGGATAGTTAGCTCTTCCTGTTGGATTGATCCTTTTACTATTATGTAATGTCCTTCTTTGTCTCTTTTGATCTTTGTTGGTTTGAAGTCCATTTTGTCAGAGACTAGGATTGCAACCCCTGCTTTTTTTTGCTCTCCATTTGCTTGGTAAATCTTCCATCCCTTTATTTTGAGTCTATATGTGTCTTTGCATGTGAAATGTGTTTCTTGAATACAGTACACTGATGGGTTCTGACTTTTTATCCAGTTTGCCAGTCTGTGTCTTTTGATTGGGGCATTTAGGCCATTTACATTCAATGTTAATATTGTTACGTGTGAATTTGATCCTGCCATTTTGTTACTGGCTGGTTTTCTTTCTCATTAGTTGACTCATTTTCTTCATTACATTTTTGGTCTTTGCCCACTGGTTTGCTTTTGCAGTGACTGGTACTTGTTCCTTTCCATGCTTAGTGTTTCTTTCAGGTCTGGTGGTGACAAAATCTCTCAATAATTGCTTGTTCTTAAAGGATTTTATTTCTCCTTCACTCGTGAAGCTTAGTTTGGCTGGATATGAGATTCTGGGTTGAAAGTTCTTTTCTATAAGGATGTTGAATACTGGCCCCCCCTCACTTCTGGCTTGTAGAGTTTCTGCCAAGAGATCTGCTGTGAGTCTGATTGGCTTCCCTCTGTGGGTGACCTGACATTTCTCTCCGGCTGCCCTTAGCATTTTTTCCTTCATTTTGACCCTGGTGAATCTGACAATTATGTGCTTTGGGGTTGCTCTTCTTGAGGAATATCTTTGTGGAGTTCTCTTTATTTCTTGAATTTGAAATTTGGACTGCCTTGCTTGGCTTGGGAAGTTCTCCTGGATAATATCCTGGAGTGTGTTTTCCAGCTTGGATTCATTCTCCCTGTCATATTCAGGTACACTGATCAAGCATAGATTAGTTTTTTTCACATAATCCCATATTTCTTGGAGGCTTTGTTCATTTCTTTTCACTCTTTTTTCTCTTGTATTGCCTGCTCTTTTTATTTCATTGAGTTGATCTTCAATCTCTGATATCCTTTCTTCTACTTGATTGACTCGGCTATTAAAACTTGTGTTTGCTTCACATAGTTCTCATGCTGTGTTCTTCAACTCTATCAAGCCATTTATGTTCCTCTCTAAGCTGGTTATTCTAGTTAGCATTTCATCTAACCTTTTTTCAATGTTTTTAGTTTCTTTGCATTGAGTTAGAATGTGTTCCTTTAGCTCTGAAGTTTGTTATTATCCACCTTCTGAATCCTGTTTCCGTCATTTCTTTGCACTCCTTCTCAGTCAAGTTGTGATCCTGTGTTGTTGAGGAGTTGTGATCCCTTGAAGGAGAAGAGGTCTTCTGGTCTTTGATGGTTTCACATTTTTTGCACTGTTTTTTTTCCCCATCTTTGTGGATTTACCTGGCTGTGGTGTCAGAGAGCTGCTTGATGAGGTCGTTTGTCTGCCTGTGGGGGCACTACTGGGTTTCTAGGGACCCCTTCAGGTTACTAGAGAAGCTTCCTATGTCTTTTTTGTTTATGCTGGGAGATTAGGCCCGCCTCTTCCTCTGACCTGTAGGCACTGCTGGGTTGTCGAGAACGCCGTCCCGTTGCTACGTAGGCTTCCTCTGTTTTTTGTTAAAACATGTAGCCCAGTCCCATCCCTCTAGTGGTGGATTATGCCCTTCTTCCACTGGGCTGGATCATTTAGGGTTCATCTCAGACTGTGGCACTGGCTACGCAACCCACTAGAGTCAGAGCTTCAGCCCTCTGGGGTTTGTGGGGGAGGGTAGGGACCTGCGCAGCTGCACCCGGCAGTCTCTCCCTTTCAGCTTTCTGTCTCGCCAGTCATGGGGTAGGGGTCACTCAGCTGCTCCTGCTTACAGCTCCCTCTCTCTCCGGGTGGGGGGAGGGGCGATAGCTCAGCCTGCAGACTCTTGTTCAACTCTGCACTTGTAATTCCTGGCTCTTGACTGGCAAAGATACTCTGTTCTGTGTATGGCTGAGGCTTTGGGGAAAGTGCTGTATCTGGACCGGACCGCCAGAGGTGGAGCCTCCCACTCACCAGTCAGATTCACTTTCTGGGTGAAGCAGTACCCCTCCCCACCTCAGTCTGCCTTGAGTGGGCTTTGCTCACCCTCGGACCAGACCCGTTGAAATGCACCTGGTACCTCGGTTGGAGCTAGGAGATCTCTGGGTTTCTGCATCTCTCTCACTGGGTGTTGTGCGCTGCAGTTGTGTCTAATCCACTATCTTGGATCCTCCCTCCTTTTTTTTTTTTTTTTTTTTTTTTATTAAGAACATGGAAACTGAGGCTCAGAGAGGGTCTATTTCACACCTAAATTCCCAGAGTTAGAAAATGCCTATTGTTGAGGGATTCTACTACTAGTTTACCCAAGTACTAAAAGAAGATAAGAAAAGGCCTTCCTTTTGAATACTGTGAACAGTTTTGAAAGTGGTACTATTCAGATACTACAGGTATTCTCTACTGTTTTTCGAGGAAAGGATACATTTAATGTCAGCATTTTTTTTCTTTTTCTTGAGGACAGATGTAGCTTAGGGTAGATATAATATTGTGAGCACTTTTTGAAATATTGTTTGGCTATTCTCATTCTAAATTTTTAGGGGCAGTAATAGGCTTGCTGGTTTGGTCTCAGGAGTGGTCTGAACTGTGAAAATGAGTAAGGACGCTCCTGTGGGACAGTTCTTCAGGTGACATTGAAACGACCCAGTTCTCTCCCTTCACACTTGTAGTTCTCAAGAATAACTGTTGAATGTTCTGGGAATTCCACATCCTGAGATAAGGAGGGTCCAACTGAGACAGCCTGATCCCTCATAGAAACAAGATGTCTTTCCATACTCTAGCTCAGTGAATTATGATGTCCCTGAATATGAAACCTAGAGCAGACTGCTGTCTGGAGTACCTCAGCTATAATGCAAGTGGGCACTTGTAGCCAAACCTTTATCTACTTTGGGCAGTTTTTCTGGGGCTTGGGGGAATGGTTTTTCATGAAATTTAGGATTATGTTGTCATTCTTATGCCTATTTTAAGTGATAAACTCATTTCATGTAAATTGTGTGTGTGTGTTCTCTCTCATTGGTTGTAGACACCTTAGTAACCAGTGTACAGTGAGCTTGTTTCACAAATCCCTGCAGCCTGTGTCTGTGATCAGGTTCAGATCAGTCATAGTAGGCACCACACTTGCATCTCCATCAGTGCATCCACCAGCTCCTGTCTATCCCACCAGCGCAGCCCTCATTTGTCTATCTCCAGCAAGGCTGCTAAAATGAAGCATTGGCTGCTTACTGGTATCGTTATTTCCTGCCAAGATGCAGTAGAAAAAAATGGAAACAATTATTATTTGCTTGACTCCTTTATCTTATTAATAGAGACAGACTTTGTTACTCTTTAGGAAGTCAAATATTCCTTCAAGTAGGTTTTGCTGAATAATGCAGAATTGTTTTTTATTTTTAAGCTATCAACTACCTTTTATTTTTAAAACTGTTTATTTTAAAGCAATTTATTCTTAGTTTAAAACATATCAAAACCAAATATTAGCTCTAAATATGGTCCCTACGATTTTAGTTCCTGCAATACGTGACCAACCACTTCCTGCCCTTAGACATGGAGAAATGATCCTAACAAAGTTTTCCAAAACAGGAACACCTCTGCTTTTATTTTTAACCATTCTACCCTTATTAAGTGGCTTTAGTTACAAAGAGCTCCAATAATTCTCTTTCAAGTAGCAGACCTGGGTTTCAAACTCGGGTGCAGCTAATGTTAAATCCTGTGTTCTTAAACTTTATCCTCTTCTGTGTGTCAGGGTGATGTCTATTTTTTAGGCTCCTTAGACTTTAAATTTTAGAACTAAAAGCTAAAGCTTTTACTCACTAATAAAAGTATAAACAGAATTTTAAAACATTACATGGATGTCTACTTTTATAAAACCTTTATGTAAATTTATGATAATATTTATACACACATACACATATATATGTATCTATATTCAAATTAGAGGTTCTTTCCCACTGCCCCTAGAAAAGGAAAAAGTTATATATATGTGTGAGTGTGTATGTGTGTGTGTAAGTTAATTAATAAACTCTTTACATGGCAGGACTTTCAAAAACAATAATTTTTTTTTTTTGTAAAAGTGCAATTAGAAAGATTTGTTTAATGAATCAGAGATTTGTTCAAAGTTGACAATATCTTTTTAGGATTTTTTTTTCTAAGTATCCTTGACATGAAAGCAAAGGAATCTCAAGATTTGGGTTCTTGCTTGGCTATGCCAGCAACTAGCTGGAAGATTTTAGGTGAATCCTTTTACCTTTATATAGGACAGGAAGTTTTGAGAGTTATATTACAAGGCTTTGAAGGTAACTTTGATCTCTAAGCATCCACAGATTTGTGAAAATAATTATTTCTACTCTAAAACATATAAAGAAGGTCTTCTCTTTGAAGAAACCTATTATGATAGAAGCAAACTGAAATTCATTGACGTACTTTAACAAAAGAGAATACCACACAGAATAACTTTGAAATGGTGAAATGTTAGGAAAGTAACGTTTTTTGTGGTTTATGGGTTGAGATCAGAAAGTTCTTAGGGTTGAATATGAGAACTGACTGAGTTCTTTAATTGATTTCTAAAGTCAAGTGTCTATGTCAGTGAGGTAAGTTTCCGGACAAAAACAAGGAAGTGTTGTGTGAATTACAAGTTGTTCTGTGGTGGTAACTATAAAACCCATGGGTGCCTTTGTTCCCATTTTCACCTATCATACAGTATTAGTGTGAACGCTCCAGAGAAACAGAACTAGTAAGATATTATATATTTCTATATATAAATAGATAGATTATAGGGAATTGTCTTACATGATTATGGAGGCTGAGAAGTCCCAAGATTTGCAGTTGGCAAACTGGAGACCCAGGAGAGAGTCCAAAGACAGGAGAAGACTGATGTCTCTGCTTGAAGACAGTCAGGCAGAGAAAGATAATTTTCTCTTACTCTACCTTTTTGTTCCATTTGGATCTTCAACAGACTGGATGAAGCCCACCCACATGTGAAGTGGAGTGGGGCGGGGGGCAATCTGCTTTACTCATTTTATGGATTCAAATGTAAATCTCATCCAGAAACACTCTCATAGAGACACTTAGATGTCCGGGCATTTCATAACCCAGTCAAGTTGACACATGAAATTAACCACTGTATATACTATTTTGTAATTAACTGCACTTTTCTCTGTGACTTCTTGAAGACATAAATTGTTACTTGCTAATAACTAGGATTCTAAAACAGAGCAAAGGACCTGTCCTATATGTACAGTGTGTTTAATGCATGTTTAGAAAAGAGTTAATGAGTCCATGAATGGAAGAAATGGGAAAAAGTGTTCTAGTATAGATTAGGTTGGGGATAGATGAGTATGGAAGTTGGGTAGAGAATGATTTTCTACCTCATAGCAATTTGATTTTATTATCTTTTAAGAGAGAGAAAACCTTTCAAAATGGCTTCATTTACTGTTGCTTATTTGAATAGATGTGACATTCCAAAGATGATATTTCTTAATAGCTGTGATTAACATATCTAAATACCTCTCCAATGACTCCTGAAGCATTTTTCTTTTGTTTGAAGTTTTATTACAATTTAGACTGGTAGTTTTGAAGAGCCAGGCTGGTAGTTTTATTCTTATTCTTCTTTCTGATTGAAATATCACTGTGTAAATGGATATCCCAGGGATGGGGGTACCCTCTCCCCCAAAAATGAGAATCTGGTCAGTTTTCCTATAATTGAGAAAACACATTCTGAAATACAATTATAATTTTAAAAATCTTGTATGTTCTATTAAAAAAATCAAAGTCTACTCAGTGCCTACTATTAAGCATAAATTAAGTTTAATTTGCTTGCCCAGCCGTTTACTCATGCATCCAGCTGAGGGAAACTTCAGACCAGCCCAGACCTTGTCACGAGTGCTCAATTAAAAGTCTGAGTTAATAAAGCTGTCTTAATTGGCCTGACAGAACTAGCAATATGACCTTATCACCCAGCTACACCTCTCTAATCCTGGATTTAAATTTCCATAAAGGACAGATAGTAACTAGCAAATTTCTGTTTTCTTAAAAACACACCACATACACAGTTATAACATTCAATGGCTCAGTGCATATCTTTATCCACCAATCTAGAGTATGTTCTGGAGGTAGTTAAATTAACTTTGCTATCAAAATGCTAAGTTTGATAGCTCATTTATCTTTCTGTCTCACAACTCGACATTACAATACAGTGGTGATTGATCTTGCATCTTCCAGGTACCATATAGTATAAAAACTAAGAGAAGATTAATTAAAAGCTGTCTTACCCAGACAGGTTTTTAAATAAGTTTTAGATTTACACTATATATCAGCTGAAACAGAAAGAAATTCTAAGACCAGGAGCTCTGTAACACCAATTGGATTTTTCTTTCATGTAGAATATGTATACAGTGGTCCTGATGACCATTATTATTCTTTCACATGCATTGAATACCAACATGAGACAGAAAGGCACTGCGGTGTGTCCTCCCGTTGTCTCTACTCTAACGCAGCATAACACACAGCACATGAGAGATCCGTTGTTGCCCTCATGCACAACCATCACTGCTGAAACGTTCTATAGTTTTTCTTTGAATTAGGAGTTTGAGGGATTTTAAGTGGATAGTGAGATGGAGGAAAATGATGTCTAAACCCTGGATTGGAAAGAGAAAACTCACACATATATGTATTTAACATTTATGGAATGTTCTTTTCTGAATTGGGGAGAGGTATCTGACTTTGCAAATAAAAATTGCAGCTACTATTTTGTGAAGTACTGGGTCACATGATTTGTTTTCATCATCTCTATTTTTTACAATTTTAAGGGATTAAGTATTATTATGCCCTTTTTGTAGATGATGAAACCAATGTTCTGAAGTGTTAAGTTCCCAGGCTAAAGCTTACTGACTAGTAATCAGCAGAGTGGGGATTTATGTTCTAGGTTGGCTTACTTGGTTCTAAGGCCATGTTGGCTTCCACTTCCCTGCAGAACAGCAAGCACACTCTTATACACACCACAGATAATTTTTGAAAGCCTAATAAAATATTCAATTTATTATAGGATACCTGAGTTTACATTTATGAAACTTTATTCACAAGAAATTGTTGCTCCTGTGAGATATGCCACATCTCAAATTAGTTTTCCTCTCTAATGTCCAGGGGATTCTTTGTGGACTTAAGAACCCCAAATTATTTAATAACCTTAATGGGTAGAATTTTCTGGTTTTCATCTAAATGATTTAAGTTCCTTGATAAAAAAAAAATCACTAAGTTCTATTTTTTCTGCATTTAAGACAAATAATTGAGCTGTCCTTTCAAAGCTTTAAGCTTATCATCCTAAAGATTGTTATGGATTAACTGTAAAGGAAACCCTATTATATGGACATCTCTTTTCTTTACAGTTATAAAGCACTCATCATATACCATAAATGACTCTCCTTACAGTATCTATAGGTTTTTATTTTTTAGGAAAAAAGAAGACTTCTTTAGTTTTTAATCCAGATGTAAAGGAAATAAAAATAAAATGTATTGAACTCCTAATGAGTAGTAAGTGATGTTGCTGACAATCTAATTAATGTCAAATAACTAACTCAATTTATCAGGCATGTACCGAATATCTTCTGAATATCAGGAATTGTGCTAGGCATTTTTGTAAACACAAAGTTGTTTAAGATGCAGTTCTTTTCATGGAAAAATCTCCCCAGGTAGTATGAGATAAGATTATATCCACACACAAAACAAATAGGTAAAGTGGACACTTTGGAAATGGTCTATGAGAAAATAATTTTCTTCAATAGCCCAGACATTTGCTTTATTGTCTGATTCTAAAGTTAAAATATGGATAGAGGCTGTGTGAAACAGTGAATCCTGGCCTTTCCTCAGACTAGGATTTCTTTTCAGGAGCAATGCTTACCAAGGGCTGAGATGCACGGAGGGAGCAGGGACCACCTCAAGATGTTCTCTGAATAAGAAAACAGTCCTTGAGTTTCCTGTTTAGACAGGAGGGTATGCCTGTATGTATAGCTGTCCTTCCCTATGAGATTCTTTTCCCTGCTTAATCAAATATGAATGTAACCAACCACTAATCTATGTACTGCTGTGAAGGGACTTTGCAGATGTGATTGAAGTCCCAAGTCAGTTGACCTTAAGGTAGAGATTATCTGGGCGGGCCTGACCCAAACTGGTAAGACCTTTAAAAGGAGAGAGTGTTTTCTGGCTGGGAACAAAACAAGTCAGAGAGAAACAAGCACAAGGATTTGATGCACTGTTGCTGGATGCAAGATGGAGGGAGCCATGGGACAAGAAATGAAGATGGCCCCAGAAGCTATGAATGGCCTCCAGCTGACAACTAGCAAGGAAATGGGGAGCTCAATGCTGCAATCCCAAGGAGTCTGGATTCTGCCAACAACATAAATGAGGTTGAAAGCAATTGTTTCTGAGTGTCCAGACAGCCCAGGCCAGCTGATACTTTGATTTTAGTCCTGTGATCTCTTGAGCAGAGAACCCAGTAGATTCTACCTGGATTTCTGGTGGATAGAACTGTGAGCTAATAAATGAGTATTGCTTTAAGTCTCTAGGTTTATTGTAGTTTGTTATGCAGCAATAGAAAACTAATGCATCATCAAAACCTGTGGGGAGGTGAACAACAAAGAGATCGGTCTGGTCTGTACTCAGAAACTACTTATTCTCCAATGAATGAGAAAATTGAAGCCTTATTTTATATGCTGGTTAACATGGAGTGAAAAAAAAGATCCTAAACTTTGGGGTCTGAAAACCTGGATTTAAATTCTGGCTCTGCTATTTATGAACTGTGCTACCTGGGACAACTCTATTCAGTCTTTTTGACTGCATTTGCAAAATAGGCTTAGTCCTATTTACGGAGCAGGGGTATCATGCAAATGCAGTGAGATAATATATAAAATATAGTAAGTACTCAATAAACATGATACTTGTTTGGTTTAATAATAGATTTATAGCATTTCTTTTTAAATTGTATAGCTTTGTGGAAAATCTCCTCATTAGAGTACTGATAGCTAATGTAGCGACCTCAATATCTTTAACTTCTTAAACTTAATGGGAATAGGTTACCTAATGTAACCACTTTAAAATTTCCAAAAACGACAGGAAAAGCTACTCATCTCCCTGGTATTGAGGATACTTCTTGCAACTATTTTAATCTTGGTACTTACTAGGTGCTGTTAGTCAGGGTTTGCTATTGTTTCTGAATTCATGTCTGAGTTGATCTCCTGTTGGGTGGTGATGAGGGCTTATAAAGTGTATATTTGTAGAAAGAACTGTGTCTTGAATCATCATAATCAGCAGGTGTCAGTAGAATATATCTTAACACAGCTTGAAAAATGAGGAGGACTATTGCAGAAAAATTTTTGTTCATGTCTACCCTGGAACTTTTCTAAGCAGTGGTCCTAAAAGTGAGATCCATCATATTCGTATGCAGTATAAAATCTTGGGCCCACCACAGACCTACTGAATTAGAAATCCTGGGGGTATGGTACAGCGATCTGTGTTTTAAAAAGGCCTTTCTGTGGTACATTTTAGTCTTCAGAACCACTGAGCTAAGGGATTGGGGTGACTCCTAGCATCTCCTGGAAATTTGAAGTGGAATTTTCATTTCGCAAAATGACGAACACAATCACAGAGAATTAATGAGAAAGATTATGAAAGATCCAATTCTATAAAAGACAACACAATCTTAGTTGATATGTCTCCTAAATTTTTCAGGTATATTAAAATTTTGTGAAATGGATCACTGTGAAAATATATCAAGAAACTCCTTTTTTTTTAAAGAAAAAAATAGGTGGCAAATTCTTTTGTAGAGTTAAAACTCTGATTTATCTGTTTTGTAAGCAGATTTTTATGCATTGAATTTTCTTTGGAGAAGGCAGATTGTATCTTGTAGTTTTATGCATTGGAAATACTTCTGAAGAAACATTTGATTGGTTGATGTAGGAGTCAAAATATGCTAGGTTGTTGGAAACAGAAAATTGTCATTTTTACTATAAATGTTTTTAAAATGGAATTTGATACTTTTTCCATAGTGAAATTTTCAAGGCCTTTTCTTTTTTTTCTTTTTCCTAAATGTGGTGTACAGAAGGGTGAAGCAGCATGGCATATTGGGAAGAATGGATCAGTGCCCTCAGCTCTCTCACTTTTCACCTGTCTGACCTTGACAAGTTCCTTACTCCTGGAGATTAAGAATCAGGTTGTGGTCTAGCTTCTCTAGGTCAGTGTTTCTCAAACTCAAGCATGCAGCAAAATCACTTGGAGAGCTGATCCAAATACAGATTGTCTGGGAACAGGGCCTGATAACAGATGCAGCAGCCCTTTGCTAGTGACCCTGCTTTAGCTAATAGTCCAATTTTGGGTTGGACTGGAAAAAACGGCTGATTCCTATGTTTGTTTCATGACCTATCTATAGGAATATTGCAGAAGGCTAACTCACAGATTGGTTTAAAAAACCACTTCCAAAGGAAATTTATGTTTAAGTAAGAGACTGCCTTCCTTCTGAATGAATTGATGTTTCTCTCAAGCAGGTGGTATGAGGAAAACATCCTTTGTAATACTTTGTTTTTCAAGGTCCATGAACTAAATGCACCCACAGTAACATTTAAAGCTATATTTTAGTGCAAAAGGTTTGTTTCTTTAAAATAATTATGTAATTGTTTCAAAAATAAATCAATACTGCATAATATGATGATTTCTAAAGATTGACTTACACATTGTAATTTAATATTTAGAAATTATTTGAATTGAGAGATTCTAGTTTATTAAAATAAAATCACCAACAAAAAAGTAGAGAAGTAGACTATCTGCTCCAAGGCAGAAAAAAAAAAAAAGATTTTAGCCGTTGTAATATAAAAGAGTAGCTTCCGTGGATAGGAGCTTTCTCTTTTCTATCTTTCACAAAATAGTATCAAGTATATTAATAAGCAATTATAATAGCTAATATTGATTGCTCACTATGTACTAGGCACTATTCTAAGGACTTTACTAACTTAATATTTTTGTATAATTCTGTTCTGCTTATTTACTTTTAATTGACAAAAAGTGTGTGTGTGTGTGTGTGTGTGTGTGTGTGTGTGTATATGGTATACAACATGATGTATTAAAATATGTATAAATTGTGGAATAGCTAAATCAAGTTAATTAAAATATCCATTACCTTATATATGATTATTTATTTGTGCAATTCAATTAATTTTCACAAAAACCCATCTATGTAAGTACTACTATTATTTCTTGGACAAAGAGGCTTGCATTACTTGCCCAAGATCACAGAGCTGCAAACGTCAGATCCAGGTTTCAAATGCAGAAGTCTTTCCTGAAAGCGCGGGTTGTAAGCTCCTGTGCAACATTGGCTCCTGGAGCAGAGTGGCTTCTGCTCTGGTGCTCAGTGCTGAGTATCTCTGAGACTTGCCCAGGTGGGAGATCCCCTATCTCCAGATGACCAGGGCAACTCACACAGAGCCCAATCTTCCCAGCCTGTGCCCCTCACATCAGACCTTTCCCACTGCACTACCACCCACCTACTAACAATACTTAACATCTGTACTGTGCATACCACATCACCTTATTTAACTGACTTCTTTCTCCTTGGGACATTCGTCCCTGCTAGGAAACTTGACCCCAAATCTACTCCATGGGGTCTAGGTCAAATAAAAAGGAATCTTTACACTTGTCCTTGCTCCGCTACTCCTGAGCTTTCTCACTTTACTCTTGCTGTTACCCACTCCACCATTCCAGTGTTCACCAGCTTCTTTTTCTGGGTCTTACTCTCTGTTTCTAACTGTCCAATGGGCCTTCTGGACATGAAGATGCAAGTCAGTACTCCTCATTTGCCTATTGATCCTTGGTAAAGACTTTGGATTTACCGACTGACTCCTCTTATTCTAGGCCATTTCAGGCAAATATATACACAGGGCCCAATTCTTGCCTACTATGGTGCCAAGCAGTGGTGGCAGAAGGGGTCAGGTGGGGAGATGAGATGGAAATTTAGAGTCTCATGCAAACAAAGTTGTTAATAATTTCACATCTCCTCTTTTCTCCCCAAGTACTGCAGAATTTTAATGGTGGCTTTGCCATGGTCCATGGGTATATTTTACACAGAACATGGACTTCAGAAAGATCAAGTTAGGGGAATGTTTCCCATTGCCCTTCAGTTCACATTTATTCTAGCATGCATACGGTGTGGCTGAAGCTGACTCTTATTATGTATATATTTTAATTAATGGAAAGTAAAAACAATCTAACATCACAGTAGAAATCGTGTTTTATTGAATTAAGTGTTCCTGTAGGCATTCTCTGGCAGAAGGATCAAAACTGGCCTAGCAGAGACACAGCAGCATTTTCTAAAACCCTTTAAGTCAGGAGCTCACAAAATGTGGAAGAGGAAACTATCAACAAATTACTTCCAAAGTTCCAATCTCCTTTGTTTGTTCAGGTCATTCAGAATATCATTATCACATTAATGGAATTTTCTTATTTCTATTTGCAGATCCTTTTGTATGCACATTGTAATCTGATTTGAAAGGAAGGGGAAAGAAACCCTTCTTCATTTTCATGTTTTCTGAAAGCTTAATTCACTTGCCAGATGTGTTGAGTGAACAGATTTATAGGCTATCATGAAAGAGATGTCCTTCACACTTTCATTTCTCTTGCCCCTCATTTTCTGACTTCTATTTCTTTAATTCTTATTTTATCATTTAGCTGTTACTTATCCATGTTATGATGTGAGCTTAGGTTAGAAAATTCTATAGGTCCCTGTAGTCATAGCTGAGTAGGAAGTGAAAGTCAAACTCCAGTTGCTGAGTATTTGCAGATAACTCAGGCAAAAGATAGCTTTAATTTTAACTGTATTTAAGTGTGTGCCTTCTCACTCCATCCAAGTAGTTAAATTGACTGTAAGGATAGTCCCAGGTTCACTGCAAAAGAACTTAATTCTTCATTTGATTTTACCCAGAGAGAACATTTTTATAGCGTTGTGATTCAGGGATGATAATTTCACTCGCAAATGGTGTGTTTTAAGCAGTAAACAGATATTACTTTTCAGACCCCAAAGATAAGTTTAGGCGAGGCTCACATCATATGGTGCTAAATCTAGAGCCTGATTTCAAACAGGTTGACTGTGTTTCTTTATGGTGCAATATGACTGTGTCAGGAAGTGGAAATTTTATTTTGTGCTAGCAATGATAAGAAGGAGCAACAGCCTTAACAAGAGTTGATCAAATGTCCCGATCAAACCTTGTGTCTGCAGTCTTAGAGAATTACAGCTCATATAACAGATCTTATAGAAAATCTTTTCATTTCTATGAATTTCACTAAAGCAGAGAATTTCCTACCTACTTTATTTGGTCTCCTTCCTCCCATAAGTAATTACTCTTTATTTTAAGTGACAGACTCACTTTAATTTTGCATTTTTTTCATCTTTATATAGACCTTGGCCAAGATTAATCTGTCCAGAATATTCTGGGTACTTGGCTCGGCTGTTTCAGGATTGTAAATGGGATACAGCAGGCGGCTTGCCCTTCTCCTGGCTTCTGAGTTAATTTGAATGTAAATTTTATAACAAAAGGGTATCTCCCAGCAGCCTTTTTCAGTCCTTACTAAAGACAATGTTCAGGATTGCTACCTATACACAGACAAACTCATATTACCCTGTTGGAACTTGGGAAATCTTTGATGCTGTGATTTTACAAGTGTGATAAAAAAATTCATCCATTGTTACTTCCTCCTCTTGTCCATTTTCTCCATTCTCCGCATCCCTCCTTTCATAATTTGTAATCTCTTCCCTCTTCTCATTACTTTCTTATTTGACTATCCCTTTGCTCATTCTTTTTAAAAAACACTTTCTTTTCTGTATACTTTCCCTTTCTCTCTCAGGTTAATTCTTCTTCTCTTTGGGCCCCAACTTTTAATTCCCACCTTTTCTCTAGTTTGTTTCTCCCTTTTCCTGAAAAAGAAACCAAGATGGTTTAGCGTGAACTGATTTTACACCTTCACTTAAAATCAGTGCCCTGCCGCTGTCCAGTAAGCACATAAATTTGCCATTTGACTAGCCTATTGTTTGTATGCACGTCACACGTGATCTAAGGATGTGTGTGTGTGTGTGTATGTGTGTGTGTGTGTGTGTTGGGGGAATAGAAAGTAAGGAGAGAAAGTACTGTCAGATTGATCACATCATATTCTCAGGGCACCAAGTAAAAGGGTCAGAGTTCTTGAGGTAGTTAATATCCCTAGTCTAACATTTTTATTTTGCTCTTGGGGTAAAATAACATTAAAAGAAAAACTTCAGGTGACTTAAATTTAACAGAGTTTAATTGAGTAAAGAACAATTGGCAAATCAGGCAGCTCCCAGAACCATAAAAGATTTAGAGTGATTCCAGGGTTGCTACAGGGTGGTATAACATTTATGGACAGAAAAAGAATGGAAACAGTTGGATTGGTTGTGGCAGGTGTTTGCCTTATTTGAACAAGATTTTAACATTTGGCAGCCTGTGATTTGTTAAAACTTGGCTGCTGTGATTGGCTGAGGCTTGGCTACTTGTTACAACAGTAGGTTACAGTCTGTTTACCTATCACATTAGGTCATAGTTCATTATGTACTGAGAAACTTTTAAACCATACTTAAATATGTAGAGGTGCTGCTTTAGGCCAAACTTAATTCAATTTAATAATGGCAAAGAGAAGGCACTTTAGCCTTTTCTTTGCATGTTCTCTGCTTTTCTTTTTAATCTATCATCTTCTTACTCCTAATTAAGACAATGAGATACTCCATTAAAAGCAGGGACTGAAGCCAGGAGTGATGGCTTATGCCTGTAATCTCAGCTCTTTGGGAGGCTAAGGTGGGAGGATGGTTAGAGGCCAGGGATTTGAGACCCTGTGAGACCCCATCTCTACAAAAATTAAATAATTAGCTGGATACAGTTGCCCATGCATCTGTGGTCTCAGCTACTTGGGAGGCAGAGGAGGGAGAATTGCTTGAGCCTAGGTGGTCCAGGTTGCAGCGAGCCGTGATTACACCACTGCACTCCAGCCTGGGTGGTGACAGAGTAAGAGCCTGTCTCAAAAAGAAAAAGAAAGAAAGAAAAAAAATAGCCTGGGCTGAACTTTTGGATAATGTTGTAGTTTGTGTACTTCTGAAGGTACTGGAGGTAAGAGACATTCTTGGACATCACACTTGATGACTTCACTTCCTGAGGGTTTGATTTTTAGATGTGGTTTCACCCTGATGTTTTCCTTCCCTTTTCCTCTGTACCAAAATCTCTGTCTCTCACATAGTTTCACTCTTATGTCTTTATAGAATTTGAAGGAAAAATAAGATAGTGACTTTCCTTAGAACTTCATTTTAGAGATGAGGATATTGACTTATACAAAAATCAGGTAATTTATTTAATAATAAATTGATAAGAATTATGGGGACTATATTTTTCAATCTAAAACTGAGACCCATAATCTGACAATAATACTCATAACAGCATTAATGACAATGACAAACACAATGATAATCACTGCTATTATTTGAACACACATATTGCCAGGCATTATGTAAGTACATATAATTTGACCCTCTCAACAAACCTCTATGTTGTCAGTCATTTTTTATTCTAATTCTGTATATAATGGAAGCATAGACAGAAATCTACTTTATGCATGACAATGGAGCAAAGGTAAGTTGTAAACCAGAGTCTGTCCAGTTCTAAACTTGTGCCTTACACAGTGGTGTATTGGAGCCATCTTGTGCTGGATCATGAGCGATGACTTTTAGCATCTCTTCCAAACTCAGAGTTCAGTGACATCAGGTTAGTAGCTTGAAATCTGCCATAATAGAAGTATTTATACCATGGAAATTGGCAAAGGCTAAATATTAGGGCATGGTTTTCTTTGCCAGAGAGCTGATTGTTAAACATTTACTGACATACCACTGCCTACATGTGTTTTTACAGCATTCTTTTATCAATGAAATGGGATTTTTAAATATCATGATTCTCCTAGAAAATCTGGATCATGTGATCACTACAGTGGTATTAGTGGAAAAAACTAAAATTCAGACATCTGAATACTCCTGATTTAATGCTCTTTTTGCCTTTTCTTGCTGGAATTTATTTTCTTTTATAATCTTAAGTCCACAAGTTATGTGTTAGACAAGGGCTATTTGGCTAAGGAACAGAAACTTAATCCAATGTAAACTGAAAAGAGAAAATGTATTGAGAAGGTCCAGCAGCGCTGTGGATCTCCACCCCACAGAATCCTGTAGCAGGAAGCATGTCCGCCTGAGGGAGTGGAACCTATGAACTGGAAAGTCAGTCCTGAGCACCTTGGCCTCGTTGCTCTTGAACTTTCTAGTTTCATATTGTTGCATCTCTCTGCATGTCCATGTTGGCAGACCAGCCATTTCTGCCTCGGTGTGATGTAGCCAACACCCTGATTCGTTGTTATTCTCATTCCAAGCAGGTGTCACTAGGCTTACTATTTTGAGTTCCCATTTTCCATTTTCCAGGAGAAAGTCACTTATAAGCTCAACAAGGGCCAGTTGTTCAATCAGCATGCATAGATGGTGAAAACAGAACATCTTATAAGCAAAGCTGTGGAAAGATGTTTCTCTAAGAAGGCAGGAGTGGCTGGGAAATTTTCCTTGTTTTTAGTACACTGACTTGAAAGGGGGCAGTATGAAATATTGAGGAAGAAAAGCTAGATTGTTAGGAATTTGAGGGAAAAACCTGGGTCTTATTTCTAAATATGTGACACTTCACCCTGTGCTTGGTATTCCAAAGGCACTGAAAATAAAGTCCACAGGTAGCTCTTGTGGACAATTTTCCAAAAAGTAAAAAAAATTCAAAAAAATGTCTCCATGGTGAATTTTTATAATTTTTTGTTTCCTCAGCACCCTAATTTTCTCATATCAGAAGCAGGGCTCAATCACCCTGGACACAGCTTGCAGCTCTACACCACAGCCAAATGGCCCAAACCAGTGACTGGAGAGAATTTAGAGGCATCGCGCCTGCCTCGCAGTTGGGGCTGTCTGCTTTCCTGCTTCTTTTAAATGAAACATTGGGCATCTGCCCTCAAACTTAAAGTGACCCACAATCTGTCCTCTTATACCTACTGCTAATTGTCACATGCTTTTCTCTCTCTCTTTTTCTTTTTCCTTCTCTCTCTGCCTGACTCTTCATTCCTGCCTTGTGTGATCCAGGGATGGAGGACTGCCCTCCCACCTCATTATCCTCTTTGCCCAGAAGCTGTAAGTAAAAATCTTTGAACTTGTTTCCTATTCCAGTGGTGTACTGAATCTGTATTTTCCATCTGGAAGAACTAGGGGCTACCCTAGACCAGGTTTTCTTCAGGATGCTGGGAAGAACACAGGATTGGGCTCCCAGTGCTGGAGCAATGGTCAGGCAGGCATAAATTGGACATGGGTCAGATGAAAGCCACAGGAATGTCTTCCAGTATTAAGAAGTTTCCCGTGTGAGAATCTGTCTGGTCACAGGTTGAACAACTAGTCATTAGACTGTCTGCCAGGTAAAAGAAGGACCCTGTGAAAGGCACACTGTAAACGCCCACGTTCAGCTCCCTTTTATTTCCCATTAGGGCAATGTTGTTCACTACTCTGAACCCCTATTTAGCTAAGGGCTCTCAAAACTGTTTCTTCAAAAGGGAAAATAGAAGGCTAGTAAATAATTCTATGAACAAAGCCATTCTAGTGGCCAATACAGATTATTGCCAATGAGATCCGTATGGGTCATCAAAAGGATTATGATGTCATTTTCAACACCCAGATGTACCCTTCAATTGGAAGTCCAGTTTGACATAAAAGTTTACCATTTTCAAATCCCCTCCCACACTGCTTGACCCCCTTACAAGGTTATGACTAAAAGCAGAACCATTTAAAATAATCATTTTATGAAATTACATGCAAATAGAAGAAATCATGTCCAAATTGAGGAAAATGACCATGTTTTTCATATTCAATCTTTAGAAAATAGCTTTTAAAATAAGTGCTATACCATCCTTACTTTTTTCTGGTTAATGAGGAGCAAAACCTGTGCCCTCAGGATCAGGAGCCCTAGAGTTCAAATGATCAATGCAATTGTAAAAAATTCTTACCCTGCATGTTGAACTTAAAATCTCATAAGAAAAGATTTTATTTGTGCTATTAGAATGTTACTGCCTAAAGCCTTCACTTTTCCAGAAAATATTGCTAAGATTTAAAACAATTGCAATAAAACCCAGTCTATATTTTTTAAAGTTTGAAGAATGGTGGCTTTGTCTGAGAATTTGAATTTATTTTTACTTTTTTCATTATATGAGTGTATTATTAATACTTTATCTTTAAAATGCAATGAATATAATTCAACTGTTAATTTTGCAAGAACTGATTTTTTATACTGAGCACATCTACTCACAGCACATCTTGCTTTTAACTTCCATGTAACATAACCTTTTCTGCTTAAGCAACTCTTCTAGTGACATTATCACCATCTCACTAAGTTTATCCTTATGTGGAATTGCAGCCTGCTAGGAACTGGAGGAGGTATGTTCTGGTTGACTTGTTTTAAGATCAAATAAAACAATCAGTTACTCTATTCTTTCTAACTTATCTTCCTCTTTCTCTTTCTCTTGTTTCCACCTTTCCCTTGCCAGGTGTGAGACAGATGGTCATTCAGTGGAGAATAAACAAGGACCCTTTAATCCATCTGGTGCTCTGACTGTCTCACTTTTGGTGTTGCATGTATTTGGCTACCAGTGGGAATCCAGGGGACTGTGTGGTGAGGATGAGTGAGGTCATATACTGAGCTAAATTTTTTTCCCCAGTACACAATGGAATGGCCACGCAAGTTGGTAAACACTAAAATATTTTGCACTAGTGATAAGTAGCAACTGATTAGGGCCCCTGAACACTAGGCTGTTCCCTTCATCCACCATCCTGGATTCCTGTGTCCTAACTCTGAAATACCCGGGACCTGCCTTCCCACAACCAATTGGATTGGTACCTGATGCAAAAAGAAGCCTTAGGACTTCTTTGACTGCTTTTTAAAACCACTTTATTTATTTCTTTTTATCCTTCATGCAACCCCACTAATTCTTCTATGTGTTAGAAGAGTAGTTGTTTTAGTTCATTTTGCATTTCTATAAAGGAATACCTGAGACTAGGTAATCTATAAAGAAAAGAGGTCTGTTTGGCTCACAGTTCTGCAGGCTGTAAAAGCCTGGCACCAACATCTGCTCAGTTTTTGGTGAGACCTCAGGAAGCTTTTACTCTTGGCAGAAGGTGAAGGTGGGACAAACGTGTCACATGGTGAGAGAGGAAAAAAGAGAAGAGGTGGGTGCCATGCTCTTTTAAACCACCAGCTCTTATCTGAACTTATAGAGTGAAAACTCACTCATTACCACAGGGGAAGCACCAAGTCATTCATGAAGGATCCACCCCATGACACTAACACCTCCCAGCAGGCCCCACATCCAACATTGAGGATCACATTTCAACAAAAGATTTAGCAGGGACAAATATCCATATTATATTAATAGTCAAAAGCATAACTTCTGGTATGATGCAAGCTCTCCCTCTCTCTCTCTCTCTCTCTCTCTCTCTCTCTCTCTCTGTGTGTGTGTGTGTGTGTGTGTGTGTGTACACACACACGCCCAGTATATATATACGAATCTCAGCCTAGCTATGGACCAAGTTCCTTAGTTTCCTTGAGCCTCAATATCTTCAACTATAAAATGTGGAATATAATATTTGTCTTGCAGAGTTGTTGAGATTATTAAGTGAAATAATATATGCAAGGTGTTATCAATGCTCCTGGCAACAAGTGAATTTAACATTAATTATGACTATTATTGTTTTCAAGCATGCTGCTTCATGCTTGAAGGTAGCCCTGTGAAATGTGTTCATGTCTATCCAGCTGCCCAGAAACCAAGGTTGAGATTGCCAACATTAAGCATTCTTCCTTACTCTGAAATCTAATTCAAAACTTTACTAGAGTTTAGTTCAATATCTAATATATTTTACTCATTAAAATTGCTTTCT
Source organism: Sapajus apella (assembly GCF_009761245.1). Classification (NCBI taxonomy): domain Eukaryota; kingdom Metazoa; phylum Chordata; class Mammalia; order Primates; family Cebidae; genus Sapajus; species Sapajus apella. The sequence goes on from NW_022436980.1 coordinate 2,597,291, forward strand.
TATTTTATAAAGTTTTCATTGCAAAAATTCCTGAAACTTCTGTGCATCAATGCCTGATTACACACACAAACTCCTCTTCACAGATTCTCTTTTCTTCTGTGTGCTTATTGTGAGCCATACCCACTCCTACCTCCCTCTTATTGTTTATCTGTTTTCTCCCTACTGGAATTCTCTTTCCATTAATTCTAATCTTTACACTTTAAGCCCACTGTAAATTCCTGCCTCCTCTGGAAAAAACCTCCCCAAATATCCAGTCTCAATAATGCCTTCTCTTTTGGCCTTTAGCAGAATTTATAGCCTCGGATCCCCAATTTAGAACCAATTTGCTCCATTGTTTCCAATGAGTGTTTTTTTTTTTTTTTTTTTTTAACAACTAGATTTTTTTTTTTTTTTACAACATGTCTTGAAGGCATGGACTGGATTTTAGACAGTAATAGGAAGTATCATAATGGGGCTTTGATGGCCAAGCATTTTTTTGAGAGGTCACAAGGAACATGGGCTTTCCAAAATATGAAAGCACTTTAGATAGAGAAAGGAAAAATATTTCTTGAAAGTTGATAAGTAAGCAGAGCACGTTAAAACAAAACAAAACAAAACCCTTTTCTTGGAATTAGAGAGGATGGAGTAAGATGGCTGAATAGAAGGCTCCACCAATTGTCCCTAGCCCGGACCCCCCAACCCAAGGACACCAAGTAAACAACTATCCACACAGAAAAAACCACTTTCATAAAAACAGAAAATTTGGTGAGCAGTACCTGTTTTTAACTTCATATCATTGAAAGATGCACTGAAGAGGTAGAAAGAACAGTCTGGAGTCATCATGGATGCCATCCCTCTGCAATGGGGTCCTTGGTGCAGAGCACTGAGGGAGGAAGAACACAGCAATTGTGAGGCATTAAATTCAGTGCTATCCTGTTACAGAAGAAGCAAAAACTTGAACAAACTCAGCTGATGCCTGCCCACAGAGGGAACATTTAAAACAGCCCTAGCCAGAAGAGTACTTTAAATCTCAGTGACTGGAGCTTGAGTGCCTTCAAACCTCGCCACAGAGGGCTACAATGCACTGTCTCCAAGTAAACATGAAAGGCTAGCCCATAAGGACTGCAACTCTTAAGCAAGTCCTAGTACTGAACCAGACCCAGAGACAGTGGACAGTGAACAGCAGGGAGGAGGGAATGTGACCTAGTGAGACACCAGCTGGGGCAGCCAAAAGAGTGCTGTCATCTCCCTTCCTTTAACCCTAGGCTGCAGAGCTTGAGGGCCCAAAAGACACCGTTTTTTTCCATTTCAGGAGGGAAAGGGAAAGAGTGGGGAGGACTTTGTTTTGCATCTTGGATACCAGCTCAGCCACAGCAGGATAGGGCACCAGGTAGAGTCATGAGGCCTCCATACTAGGACCTAGATTCCAGATGAGATTTTTAGACACATCCTGGGCCAGAAGGGAACCCACTGCCTTGAATGAAAGGACCCAGTCCTAGCAGCATTCATCACCTGCTAACTGAAAGGTCCTTGGGCCCTGAATAACCAGCAGTGATACCCAGGTACTATGTTGAGGGCCTTGGGTGGGTCTCTGAGACTTGGTGGTTTCAGGTGAGACTCAGTACATTACCCATATGTATAAAGGAAATATTAGAGCTAAAGAGAGAGATAGGACCAAATACAATAATAGTGGAAGACTTCAAGACCTCACCTTCAGCATTAGTTAGATCTCCCAGACAGAAAATCAGCAAACATCAGACTGCGCTAAAGACCAAATGGATCTAATAGATATTTACAAAACATTTCATCTAAGAGCTGCAGAATACACATTCTTTTTCTCAGCATATAATATTCTCAAGGATAGACCATATGTTAGGTCTATAAACCAAGTCTTTAAACATTCAAAAAATTAAAATAATATCAAGGATTTTCTTTGACCACAATGAAATAAAACTAGAAATAACAAGAAGGAATTTTGGAAACTATACAAATACATGGAAATTAAAGAATATGCTCTTGAATGACCGGTGGGTCAATGAAGAAATTAAGATGGAAATTGAAAAAACTTCTTGAAAAATTGATAATGGAAACACAACATATCAAAACCTATGGGATACAACAAAAGCTGTACAAACAGAGAAATTTATAGCTACAAGTGTCTACACTTTAAGAAGAAAAACTTCAAATGAACAATCTGACAATGCATCTTAAGGTACTAGAAAAGAAAGAGTAAGCCAAATTCGCAATTAGTAGAAGAAAGGAAAGAAAAAAGATCAGAGCAGAAATAAATGAAATGAAATTTAAAAATCCAAAGGACCAATGAAACAGAAATTTGGTTTGTAGAAAAGTTAAATGAAAGCAACAAACCTTAGCCAGACTAATAAAAAAGGAGAGATGTAAATATATAAAATCAGAAATGAAAAGGGAGACGTTACAACTGATACTTTAGAAATTCAAATTATCATTAGTGGCTGTATGACAGTATGTCATACAGAGGAACTGTATGACAGTAAGTTGGAAAATCTAGAAGAAATGGACAAATTCCTAGCTACATACAACCTTTCAAGATTGAATGGGAAGAAATCTAAAAGCTGAACAGACCAATCACAAATAACAAGATAGAAGCCATAATAAGAAGTCTCCCAGTAAAGATAAGCCTGGGATATCATGGCTTTGCTGCTGAATTTAAACATTTAAAGAACTAATACCAGTTCAATTCAAACTACTCCAAAAAATAGAAAATGAGGGAATACTTTTAAACTCATTTTATAAAGCTAATAATATTCTGATACCAAACCATAAAAAGACACATCAACAAAAGAAAATGACAGGCCAATATTTGCATGAATATTGATGTGAAAATTCTCAACAAAATACCAAATTCAACAATGTGTTAGAAAGATTAGTCATCATGACCAAGGAGGATTTCTCCCAGGGATGCAAGGATGGCTCAACTTATGCAAATCAATGAATGTGATACACCATATCGACAGAATGAAGGATAAAAATCATATGATCATTTCAATTGATGCTGGAAAAGAATTTGAAAAAAGTAAACACCCTTCATGGATGGGAAGAATATATATTGTTAAAATGTTCGTACTACTCAAGGTAATATACATATTCAATGTAATTCCTATGGAAATCTAATGACATTCTTCATAGAAATAGAAAAAAAATACTAAAATTTATATGGAATCACAAAAGACCCAGAATAGCCAAAATTATTATAAGCAAAAAGAACAAAATTAAAGGAATCCCATTACCTGACTTCAAATTATACTACAGCGCTATAATAACCCAAGCAGCATGGTACTGGCATAAAAACAGGCACACAAACCAATGCAACTAAATAGAGAATGCAGAAACAAATTCACACACCTACAGTGAACTCGTTTTTAACAAAGGTGCCAAGAATATACATTGAGTAAAAGACAATGTCTTCAATAAATGGTGCCAGGAAAACTGAATCCATATGGAGAAGAATGAAACTAGACCCCTATTACTTGCCGTATACAAAAACAAAATCAAATAAAAATGGACTAAAGACTTAAATCTGGCCAGTCGCGGTGGCTCACACCTGCCATCCCAGCACTTTGGGAGGCCAAGGCAGGTGGATCACCTGAGGTTAAGAGTTTGAGACCAGCCTGACCAACATGTTGAAACCCTGTCTTTACTAAAAATACAAAGAATTAGCTGGGCATGGTGGCAGACACCTGTAATCCCAGCTACTTGGGGGGCTGAGCCAGGAGAATCACTTAATCATTTGAACCCAGAATGCAGAGGTTACAATGAGCTGAGATTGTGCCATTACACTCCAGCCTGGGCAACAAGAGTGAAACTCTTGTCTCAAAAAACAAACGAACAAACAAACAAACAAAAAAAAAAACAAAAACACTTAAAATCTAGGACCTCAGTGTCTTTTTAGGTCATCTTCAAAGGGTAAGAAATCAGAAATATTCCCTGGATATTCCCAAATGCATGTCTTAGAAATTAAGTCTTCCTGGACTTAATGGACTTGATATGGGTCTGGTGTCCATCCCTGAACCAGTCACGGTGGCCAGGGAAATGGAGAGGGATTGTGCTGATTGGCTTAATCTAGTTCATGCTCTACCCTCTGATGTCTTGGGTTAGAGTCAGGTTCACTGAAAATACACAGGCTGGAGCTGAGGAGTGCAAATTCTTAAGCAAAGGAAACTCTTGTTATCATAAGGGAATATATGCTGACAGGAAAGTGTCCTACAGCTATCGATTCCTTCTTTATTCCATACTACTTATATCCCACCTCAGAATGGACAAGTCTTTGGTCTTGTCCATTGGTACTTTTATTCTAACAGTAGAGAATTTTCATTATTTTTTGACTACCCAGAATTTAGACTTTAGTTGCAAAACTTCTTAAACTATGTTTCTGTGTTCTTAATTTACTATGTAGATTGCACAACATCAAAGTGAAGGGTGCTAGAGCAAAAGGCAGTGACCTTGTCTATCTGCTTCTCTGTTTTGTCCCCAGTACTTAGTAGGTTTTCAATAAGTATTTAAGAACAAAATAGAGGTTTCCTCTCCTTCAGCGCACTTTCTGCAAAAGACGTACTTCTTATTATCAGGGAATGTGTCTTTTGTTTCTCAGCTGTTCTGGGAAGAGGTGATAGTAGTAGGAGCTTTGTAAACAGCCTTGATCTTTGTTGGGATGAATGCATTTCCAGGGAACGTTACTTGAAGAGTGCCTGCTTTATGTGAAAGTTGCTGGCTGTAGGTTACTTCATGTGTCTCACACATAACCGATATTTCTCTTTCTTGTAGCTTCTCTGGGGTTTCATTATTTAGCTTGCTCATGCCCACTGACCGTGAGCTACTATTAGCTGGGCCCTAATATCCGTTGGTACAAAGAATAGCTTTGTAGTGGCACTAATAGTTTTTCTAAATTTGAGGGAAGGAAGAAAATGAGACTTTGCCCTTCTGAACCTCTTGCCAGTAAATACCATGAGTTACATACAGATTTTTGTGTGTGTGTCATATTTATAGTTTTATATAATTTTCTTTCAGGTAACAATCAAAGGGTAATAAAAGGATATTGAAAGAGGGCTGCAGTTTTTATCCAAAGACTGGAAATTCATGGATGTTTCTTCAGTTTTTGATTATGTAGACCCTACAATTGGCAACCCCAGAATGAGCCACAAAGTGGCAAACTGAGGTCTCATTTCTGGATGAGTAGCACCCCTTACCTGGATATGGCCCATTATGGTTCACAGGATTCTCTTACACCAGTGCACTTGTTCCACCAATGTTCCTTCCATCCTTATTGATAGCCTTGTGAAGCAGCCAGGGCAGGGATTGTTACACTCATTTTGCCCAATGAGGAAATTGAGATTTAGACAGAAGTTACATGATTTGCTGAAACGTCACAGATAATGGTTTACAGAACTGGATTCAACTCAGGCTTCTAGCCAGGTTTCCTAGCCTAGAAGCTTTTCCAGAGTAGGTGTCTCGTTTCTAGAGTCCACTGTAAGCCCCTGAAGGAAAGGTCTTGTTGACGTTCACTCTGTAGTTCTTATGGAATCACCCCTAGCTGTCTATGCATCCATAGTAAAGTGTCAGCTTCCACAATGAATTTGAAGCAACTGGCATTTTCACTAGCAGTTTCTGCATAGTCCCAGGGAAGACCCACTCACTTCTTCATCATGATCGCCTGCAATGCAACATTTTTGAACTGACTCTCTTCCATATCTGTTCGTAAGCCTTGTGCACTCTTCCTTTCTTTGTGGGACCTTTAGGCCTCCTTTTATCATGAGGCTGATTTGAATGAAAGAGATGAGTAGCAATACATACTTACACCCTGTAGTCTAAGGGGTTTCCCAGCTTACCAACATCCAGGGAAATAGGTTGATTCATTTAGTTTTATATTTTTTAAGCAGTATGAAAGTATTAAAAAATACATTACTGAAAATTTAGAAAATTTACTGTATTTTTCCTTATACATATTGTCAGAATATTAATAAGCATACATGCATATTGTATTTGACTTTTTCCATTTAATTTTTTCATAGATATTTTTACACATTTCTACACGGTCGTCATTGAGTACCTACTATGTGTGAGGTGCGGATGTAGGCTGTTTTTAATGGTTTTTTTAGTCCATAAACTATAAGTTACTCAACCATTCATCTATAGATGTACATTGTTTCTGATTTTTCCACTATTATAAATAAAAGGGCAATGCATATATTTGGAGATACAGCTTTTTCTATACTTTCTTTCAGATAGATTTTAGTAAGTGAAATTACTGGGTCAAAGAGCATGAGTATTTTTATGGCTATTAGTACTTATTGTAAATTGCTTTCCAGAACAATTTTTCAAATTTACAGTGCTATAAGTATTGTATGCAAATATCAATTTCACTGGACCCTCGACATCATCTGATTTAATCATTCTGAAAAATGATAAGAGGCAAAGAAGAGTGTCATTTTTTTTTTTTTTTGAGACGGAGTTTCGCTCTTGTTACCCAGGCTGGAGTGCAATGGCGCGATCTCGGCTCACCGCAACCTCCGCCTCCTGGGTTCAGGCAATTCTCCTGCCTCAGCCTCCTGAGTAGCTGGGATTACAGGCACGCGCCACCATGCCCAGCTAATTTTTTGCATTTTTAGTAGAGACGGGGTTTCACCGTGCTGACCAGGATGGTCTCGATCTCTTGACCTCGTGATCCACCCGCCTCGGCCTCCCAAAGTGCTGGGATTACAAGCTTGCGCCACTGCGCCCGGCCGTCATTTTTTTTTAACTTGCATTTTGTTGCTTAACTTGGGAAGGCTGAACATTTTTGCATGTTGTATTTTTAGTTTGTATGTGAATTGCCCATTTTCTTTTTAGGGTACTAGATTTATAAATGGTGTCATTGCAGGCTAAGGTAAATAGCTGCAGCAGCCAAGTTCTTGAAAATGACCAGCCCTCTCATGTGACAGTTTTGTTTACTTCCCTTGTCCTCACCGTATTACAGGCTAATAGAACAGTGGCATTGTTGCAACTATTTCCACAAAGATGTTAATGGTCCCCTTTCCTTCTGCTTTGACAAAGCAGCTGTGAAGGAGCCAGGACGTCAGCATGCAGCAACTGCCTCAGGAAAAAAAACCCACAGTGGTAGGAAATTACCCTAATAGGGTGAAAATTAAGAAACGACCCATGGCACAACCTGTTTCCAGGATACGGGAGGTATTTTCACGCCTTACCAATTATTCTCTTAGAATCAATTTGGTGGTTCCTTAAAAAAAATTAGATTTGAACTTGAAGACGGTTAAAGGGAAAAGGATAAAAGCTTGGAAAATATTTAATTTTGTTTAATAAAGAAATCATTTTTGTCTTCCCTACTGAATAGAAAATGTAGCTCTTTTAAACTTTTCCTTGGTATTTATTTTGTGCAGAAACAAATAGTATCATTTTCGCTTATACATGTTGGAGCTCAGGTAGAGGGCAGACACCTGCAGAAGGAAAAAATCAAAGCCTTTTTATTGTTCATTTGCAGAAAAAGTACAAGGGCTGTCAGGCCATGATTGGTGGTGGTGTTTTGGTGCCCAAGTGGTAGCTGTCCTGGGGCTGGAGAGGTAGAGTGGAGGATTCTAAATAGCCACTGCTTCAGCAATGGAGGAGCGGGTATGTGTGCAGCCACCTGCTTCTGTGTCAGGAGTGCAGAGCCTGAGTCTCTTAATGTTTTTCCTCCTCATGCCCCAGTCACTTTCTTACACATCTACCTGTAAGACTTCTGGAGAAAGGGCCATTCAGTTTTCTCTACTTTAGCGACCCTCTTTTTTTGCTTTGAGTTACAAGTCTTGGATTGGTAAGGGATCTGGCAACCACTGAAAAACTATTCTTTCTTATGGAGAACAGTCATTATTTATTTATTATCTCATTTTAATTCCATGCACTTTTTTGGGGGCACATGATAAATCTGAGTTAAACATGGAAACAATTTCCCTTTAAGGATACGGCCTGTGTTTGATTGGCTAAAGGTATAGATAGCTAATGGAGGAAAGCAACAACTAATACTGCACGGCAGACTCTTGGAGGCAAGGTCGTGCTTTGCTCAGCTCTGGACTCTGCGTTTTTGGCACAGAAGAGACACTCAGCACCAGTTTATTAAGCTGAAGTAAGTGCCACAAAAAAGCAGGTTCTCTTTTATTCTCTGAAGCTTCCGTCTGAGGACAAGTGGACTGCTGTTAGTGTGTTCAATAGACTCAATTTAATTTTAATAAATTCATAGAAATTCTGCCCATTCATAGCGTTCTTAGTTTCAGAGTTTGAAGAGATCTTGGAGCTCAATGTCCCTATACTTTCCTTTGTAATTGTCAGGACTCAGCTACAAAAGAGACTAAAAATCTAGAAACAATGGGCAGAACTAACAAGCTGGGATTTAATAGATTCAGTCAGCACTCTGTAAACATTTTTTGAACATATTCTGTGTGAAAAGCTAGTTGAGAATGAGGTTTCAAAAGCCCTTGATCTCAGATTCTTAAACAGAAATAATAGAGGTAGATTTAAAGTTTGTCTTCAGTTTTACAAAAGAAAACAATCAATAGCATGTCTTCATTCATTTCTTCATATACTCAATTGTATTTATTATTCATTCATTGGCAAAACCAATATGGGCACTGTAGATGATGGAAAAGACCTAACTGGAAAAGACTCAGGGGATTTTGTCAACCAACCCAGCTTAAGTGCTTCCAGGGTGGGTCATACATTTCAGAATAGCTCCTTAAAAACTTATTAAATGTATTTTTTACTTTGCAGTTTTTAAGTTTTGTAGGTACATAGTAGGTGTACATATTTATGTGGTACGTAGGATGTTTTGATATAGACTTGCCATGTGAAATAAGCACATCATGGAGAATGGGGTATCCATTCCCTTGAGCATTTTTTTCTTTTAGTTATAAATGAGTTACATTCTTTATTTTAAAATACACAATTAAGTAATCATTTACTATAGTCTCCTGTTGTGCTAGCAAATATTCGTTTTTATTCAATTTTTCTAATCATTTTTTGGTACCCGTTAATTATCCCCACCTCCCATAAATTGGTCCTAGTTCTACCATGTGAAAACTATAGATAAATTATAATTTTGTTCTACATTATAACTTTGTGAATACTTGCCTGAAGTCCCTGCTTATCTTTAAAACGTTAGTTTGAGTATTGCCTCCTCTATGAAGACTCTGTAAAGCTCCTCAGGGAGTTGTGTCTTCTGCTATATTAGTTCAAGCTGGAGTCCTAAAATTTGCTGTGTATTAGAACATCCTAGGGAACAATAAAAGTAAAGATTCTGGAGCTGCACTTTAGCATGTAAATAAAGCTCCCCAGAAAGTCCCAAGACAGTTGATTTGCAAGCTATTATTTTTTAACTACTGTATAGAGGAGATGAACTTGTGTTTATTGAGCACTTACTAGGTGCTTTAGTGTTTTCTTCTTTAGTTATTACATCTACACATTTTTATTTTTCTTTAAGTATCTTTATTACCACTTATGGAATTGTAATTTAATTATATTACCTATCTATATTCCCTATCATACTGAAAAGTATTAATTTACTTTGATGTTCCTAAGGCCTTACAGCAACGCATGGCATACAATAGGATCTCCATCAACGATTGTACAATGAACAAGTGAGTGAAAAATAAAATAATAAAACAAAAGAACTTAAGTTTCAGGGAAAAGCTTAACACACGAACTGCAGTGAGGTAGGAAAATTAAATCAAGCTTTTTAGAAAAGCTATGGGGTATGTCTTCATTACTTCATCTAGGTTCATGGGCAAGAGGAATTGGAGCATCACCCTAGGAGCTGAAAAGCTTGGGTTAGAGTCATAGTGTGGCCAGAAAATAATTACTGAAGCCCAAAGTTCTCACAGGTGAAGAGAAAGGATTGGCCTATAGAATCTTATAATCTATTGGTTTACTTCCAGTGCCTCAATTTACTTAGTGTCCCTGATATTAGCCTCTGGACCAGGCTAAAGAGGAGGATACTATCTATCTATATCCATATCATCTATATCTGTATCTAAAAGCCATCTATCTATCTATCTATCTATCTATCTATGATCAGCTAGATATATAACTCCCTGTCTAGAGATAGAGGCTCTTGGTGGTGAATTAGTGTATTAGTGAGGTATTGGCCAATGTGTCTATGGGCTCATACCATAGCTGGAGAAGTGAAGGGTATTCAAAAACTCTTCTTTCTTCTTTTATTCAAGTAGAAAAAGTAGGAAAAACAAAGTGGATTAGTCACCTAAATTGGAGCTTTTTGAGATCTTTCAAGGTCTTTAGTTGACCAATCCACTTTTTTTTTTTTTTTTTTTTTTAAAGCAGGGTCACGCTCTGTTGCCCAGGCTGGAGTACAGTGGGTGATCATGGCTCACGGTAACCTTGAGCTCTTAGGTTCAAGTGATTCTTCCACCTTAACTTCCCAAGTAGCTACCATGTCTGGCTAATTTAACTTTTTTTTTTTTTTTTTTTTTAAATTTTTAGAAATGGGATCTTTCTATCTTGCTCAGGCTGGTCTCAAACTCCTGGCCTCAAGTGATCCTCCCTACTTAGCCTCCAAAGCACTGGGATTATAGCCTAGATCTTCTTTATCATCTGTCAGCTATCAGTTCAATAAATATTTACCAAAGTAATTTTATTAAAGGGACATTGAGGCCCCTAATTTCTAAGGCTTGTTTTGAACAGTTTGAAACCATTACCATTTAATGGCTCTGCTATTTTCTGGAGCCCTGAGTGGATGTTTAACATTCAAGCAATGTAGAACCAGTGAGAGCTCCCAACAGAAAAGGGAATTAACTGTTTGGTGTGTTTTAATAAATGAGCGAGCAAAGATCATGTGAATCGATTATCAATTTGGCTAACTTTCTTGCAGGGCTTGTGTGGAAGAATTAAATGCAAACAGACTGCATGTTTACCCAAGAAGACTGCACCTTGAAGTGGACATTAGGATTCTGAAATGGGATTTTTATAATGCACTGGTACCTTTCTCCCCCCTCCCTTTTTTTTTTTTTTTTTTTTACTTACTTACACATAGTCAAGACTATGTGTTGGAAATGAAGTTGAAAATCACTGAGGAGAATTGAATCAGATACAGCACACAGAGGACCTATTCCTTTAATAAGTACATTTGAGACCATTACTGTTGTACAGTATCTTTCTATTGGTCCAAAGGCCACTACCAGAACCTCAGTTTCCAAGGACACTTGAGTGAAAAAGACATGGCACCAAAAAGCTAAATTTGTTTTGTTTTTCCTCTAGGATATTCACTGAGAATAACTAGAAAAGGGGATGCAGAATAAGCTTGGATTCTGGTTCTTCCCTCTCTCTTCCTCTTCTACCTTCCTTATCCTCGTTTTTTTTTGCTTTCCGATAGGGAAGCACAGCGATCTATAGGTTCATGGCTGATAAGCATTGTTTCTTCAAGAAGGCAGAGTTGGGAGAGAGGCCCTGAATCTGTGATAAAGGAAGGACACAAACCCCCGGCCAGCTACATTTCCAGAACCAACATTTTCCTCTGTCCCCCTTCACTACCTTGGGGACATATCCATGATGGCACCCAACACAGTTATGTGTTCTCATGTCTATTACTGCTATTCTTTGAGCACAGGATTTGGGCATAATAGCAACTCAGTTATTGGTGTTGAATGACTGAATAAATAGCCTCTTTTGAGCTTATGAGCTTGGTTCTGGAAATGTAGCTGGCCAGGGGTTTCTGCTCTTTCTTTGTCACAGGTAGGTCCATGGCTGTCTCTCTCAACCCTGCCTTCTTAGAGAAACAACGCCCTACAGCCATGAACCTATAGACAATTATGCATCCCTATCAGAAAGCAAAGAAAGAGGTTAAGGAAAGTAGAAGAGGAAGAAGGAGGGAAGAACCAGATTTCAAGTTGATAATGAAAGTGATAAACATTTATTTTAAAAAATTGTTAACTGTTGCACCTTTTCTGGTACTCATAAATCTGTGGGCTTTGTTGTCAAGCACTGGCTTTCAATCGATTGTCTAGTGGAATTTTAAAAGTCCAAAGAACTAGTGGTTTATTTCCCTCTGATTGGGCCAAATAAACTGGAAGGCCAGAAGCTTACTAGGCCCAGAGAGGACAAGCTGATCCTAATAAAACGTAAGAACTGAAGTGCTGGGGACATGTCACTTTCTTTATATCTTGAAGAAGTCCAGGTAACCCAAACTCACAAAGTCATAGTAAACAGTGGAGACGCTGGGCAGGGTTGGCTCTGGACAGTGGGAAGGGTTGAGATTTGGCAATCTCTGCCCTTTTGTCAGCCTCCTCTTTGCTTCAGATGACCCTTCCTCCAGGTCTCCAGGGTCATCACACCAACGCCTAGATGGCCTGAGGCTTCCGTTTCCCAGATCTTTCCCATGGTGCCTGTCAACACCTGTGTCTGTCTTTCTAGGGCCTGCTGAGTTGACCAATTTGCTTGTGTTTGATGAATGTAAATATAGAAAGACTTGAAGGTTTGGTATTTCACTTCCTAGGTTTATTTGCATCTTAACTGGGTACATATGGACTCTTAGTTTATCTCAAAAAAAGTATATCACTGATACTTGAATTTCCAACCAGGCAGGAAAGCGAGGTAGAAATTTTCCTCAGATTTATGTTCCAAACGTCAGCCTTCAAATCGGGTGCCTCTCCCTTCCGTGGACATGGGCATTTCTTCCTCTTCTCGCTCTTCTGCTGCTGCTGCTTTTCCTTCCACCTCGTCTTCAGCTTTCTCTTTGCATTCCACTGTTTCTTCCCATTCTTCTTTTTAGAGGTCTAAAGTATAAGTAGACCCCAAAGTCAGAAGTTGCATTTACTATAGCACTGTGGTTAAAGGAAAGCTTTCACAGTGTCTGTGGCCTTTGAACTGTGCTGGAAAATGGATGGAGTTGTGAGTGAGCTGGCAGAAGGAAACTGAGCCTGAGTGCTTTGAGACTTAGATTTGGCTCTTCTAAATCTCCACCGCCTTTGCACCTTGGTAAGCTGAGAATGTTCCTGGAGTTCTCTGCTTCCTAACATGGAAGGAAAGTATATGGGAATTATGGGTCACTGTGTTTCTTCTCTGTGGAAGACAGAACCAGAATAGGGCTAAATGCAGCAGTAGACATAAGGTTAGCACAAGAGAAGAACCTCTTCATCAGTAAGATCTGTGAGTTGTAATAATGACATAACCATTTTGGTAGCTATTTACAAATAGTCACTTTGACTTGTTATCATTAGATCCAGTTGTGACAAGAAGGCAGGAGCTTGGTTGGGCTTGGGAAACTTTAGAGGCTCAAGGCATTCAAAGATATTATTATTCTACTAAACAATAAATGGCATACTGCAGATGGTACTGTTCAGTATGGTAGCCACTAGCCACAGTGGGTGCTGAACATCTAGCTGAAGCGTGGCTAGCTTAAATTGAAATGTACTGTGAGTGTAAAATATATACTGAGTTTTGAAGGCTTTGTACAAAAAAAGAAAATTTCAAACACATTGGTATTTTGTATGGATTATATTAGTATATAATAGGTATTATATTTTTGATGTATTGGGTTAAGTAAAATACACTATTAAAATTATATTTAGTTCTTTGTTTTTGCTTTTTAAAAGTGCAGTTACTAGAAAATTTAGAATGGCATCTGTGGCTTGAATTTGTGGCTGGTATTATATTTCTATCAGACGGTAGTGGTGTGGATCCTATGAACTGTCAGTATACACATTTCTTTAAAACATTGAAAAGACATTAGGTGATATACTATATTCATTCATTTTACTAGATGTGTTTCGCCAGTGACCCCTAGGTTTGCTTTATCAGTAGAAGGGCTGTGGTGACAATGCCTCTTGGGTGTCACTTCTTGGAAACAGCACCTCTTGGGCGTGCATTTTGGGTGTATGCTCAGGAGGATCTGATGGGGCTCTCTCATCTAGGGAGCAGCAAGTAAACTTTGAAAGACAAGTTTTTGCCTGTGGATAAAATATCTTCTTTTTTTTGAAGAGAATATCTTATTCTGTATACAGGTACTATGAAAAAAAAATCATGTCCTTGAGGAAAATGGCAGGGGTTCTTTAGATTCTTTAGATTACCAGTTAAACAAGAGAGTCTTATTCTGAGACAATTTAGATCCTCATTTCTATGCAGGATTTCTTTTCTGCTATAGATCATTTGATTTGGTTTGGATCTGTGTCCCCACCCAAATTCATGTTGAAATATAATCCCCAATGCTAGAGGTGGGGCCTGTTGGGAGGTGATTGGATTAAGGGGGTGATTTGTGATGGTTTAGCACCATCCCCGAGTGCTGCTCTCAAGACAGAGTTCTCATGAGATCTTGTTTAAAACTGTGTAGCACCTCCCAACCTCTCTCTTCCTCTTGTTCCTGGCCATGTGAAGTGCCAGCTCTCCCTTTGCTTTCTACCATGAGTGTAAGTTTTCTGAGGCTTTTCTAGAAGCCCAAGAGATGCTTCCTCTATAGCCCGCAGAACTGCCAACAAATTAAACCTCTTTTCTGTAGAAATTACCCATCTCATGTATTTCTTTATAGCAGTGCAAGAACAGACTAATACATCATTCAAATTATTTTACTTACCTAGATAGCCAATTAGGCTACAAGAGCCATGGCATAATCTTTGTATATTACCTAAGGTTGGATATGGCTATAAGTAATAATACAATTCAACAAATAGGGTCTTTAAAAAGAACCATCATTCTCAGCAAACTGACACAAGAACAGAAAATCAAACACCACATGTTCTCAGTCACAGATGGGTGTTGAACAATGAGAACACATGGACACAGGGAGAAGAGCGTCACACACTGGGGTCTATTGGGGGGATCTAGGGGAGGGACAGTGAGGGTTGGAGGGATAACGTGGGGAGAAATGCCAGGTATAGGTGATGGGGGGATGGAGGCAGCAAACCACCTTGCCATGTATGTACCTATGCAACAATCCTACATGATCTGCACATGCACCCCAGAACCTAAAGTACAATTAAAAAAAAAAAGATAGAAGCTTATTTCTCTTCTTTCTCTTCTATCTATCTACCTGCAAAGCAGGGCTGTGCAGAACCCTGAGGTGGTATAGTGGCTTTGTTCCTCTGTGTCTCAGGGACCTGAGCTCCTTTAGGCTCCATGCCCTGTCACTTCAAGTTGTGGCTCTCACTCCTGTAATCTAAGATAACATCTTCTGCATTGCAGTAGGTGGGGAAAAGGAAGAAACAAAAGAAGAGGGGCAAAGTTTGTACGATAGCTGATCTTAAAGAGTTACAAAAACTGCCGCATGACAATTTCACGTGACTCTTATTGGCCAGACTATAGAGTGAGTGGCCATGTGTTTAGTTAAAAATCTATGGCTATACAAGAAAGATAGAATAGGTATTGTGGGACAGAAGTCTTTACCCATTGTGTTTTTACACACTGTGGGCATTACTTCATGAATTATATCTTACATTATTTAGAGCTCTGCAACAGTTACTTTATATATCTTTGTGTAAAAAAGCTGGAATGCCTGCTTTATGTTTCTACTCTGATTTATGCTCTTCACAGGAAAGTATTTGGCCCTGGTCCTTAAGCAAAGACAAGTTATTTCTGGAGAATAGCTGTCATATGTAATGTGATATAATGATAACAATGCTTTAAATTTGGGGAGGGATAAAGCCATTAACCTGTTAACCTGATTTTGTGCACTCTGGGCACCAGAATCTTGACTCTAATAGTCAGGTAGGGTCTGCCTGATCTTTATTAATATTTAGAGGGGGCCTATTACCTTGAGAATTAATGAATATGACAAAAGGATTTTCTAAGTATGCCTGAACTCACCCTTTAGAATGAGGAATAAATGTATCTGGTAAAATTACTAGTTTAAGCCTAGGTCAGGCAAGCTTAGGCACATCTTTTCGAATGATGAGGCTGGCGTGCTGTATGTCTTCTGTATGCATGGAGGTCTGAGAAAAGGGTCCTGAATATGTATGTATCCACCCCTGCTGTGAACACTTCAGTACATGTTCACTGACCGGGGCTGTGTGAGGCTGTCAGGAAGGAGTTCCATATGAGAAGCCATCAGGGTTTCAGAGGAACCTTATATTTTTCTTATATGTGATTTCCTGGAGCAATGGCTTTTCTGCATACATCTGTTGCTATATACAATTTCCCATAATTTCATAAACATCTCCAAAATGTGAACTTTCTTTTCAATGTGAGTAACCCTGGAGTTTCTTTCTACAGCTTCTTCAAAAGGACTTTAAGCTTTTCCACTGAACACTTAAGGACCAGCTTTTCCTTTCCCACTTGGCAAGATGATTTTCTTTTATATGTTATTGCATTAAAGCTTTGAAGAAAAAAAACACATTTGTTTAATGTTATATAAGGCATATTTATAGCTTCTTTAAAAGGTCCCCAATTTAACAAATTTGTGTGACTTCACAAGCTTTACACATATTTTCTCAGATATTTATCATAATACATGCTAAGAAAGTGAGTGGATTTTGAGTCAAACTAATTTTGGTTTGAGTGCTACTGATTTTTGTTAGCTTTGCCACAGTTACTAGCTGTGTGGCCTTGGTCAAGTTACTTAACTCTTCTGAGTCCAAGCAGTATATCCAAGCTGTATACTTTGCTAAGCTCTATCACGCAGGGTTATTGTGAAGGTGGAAGTAACCTACGTAAAGCCGTTAATGTAATGTCCTGTATTTAAAAGAACCTCAATAAGCTCTATTGTTACCATTTTAGGCATCAGATCCTAGTCTACATAACATTGCAGATTTTTCCACTTTGCACACTGTCAAATTCCAAAGGGATATTATTTATTGTGAGTTAAAAGGCTTTCCTTTTTTTCCTGCTCTTTTCTATTCTTTCTTTCTCCTTAATTTCTTTTCTCCCCTTCCCTTTCTTCCTTTTATCCACAAATATTCCATTTTCCGTCATCTCATTCCTAGGGTAAAATATTTCTATTAATGTTGCCTCAGTGGTTCAGCATTTTCCTTATCATCATATCCCTTTGGTGATTACAGGATAGGATTCCATAACTGGATTTCTAATATTAAGAATGTCGAATCATCATGTCATTTCTAGTCAGCTGTAATGGTCAGTTTACATTTTATAACTTCACAGTGTAGGGGTTAAGCTGAGTGAAACCAGCCTAGGGTTTTCTCCTGCTGTTGACAAGATCAGATGCCGAGCCTCTTGCGCTCTTGTGCTTCTTGCTTCTTTGCCTTAGGGGTGGGGAAGGCAACTGGCAAGTTAAGGCAATGGATGGAGCAGGGTAGGTGTAAAGAGCGAGAGCCCAGGCTCTGCTGAGTCCTGTTGCTAGGCAACCACATGCAGGAAGCAGACTCATGCATATGCCTGCTAGCATCCTGTTGTCTTAGCAACAGCCCTATTTGGGTGAAGGGCTCAGGGAGGAGGGGGACTGGGTTCAAAATATTCAAAGTTCCCTGCATCTGAGGATATCCCTTTGCCTGAACCTCCATGTCTTAATTTTCCCTCATTCACTGAAGCAGAAGTTTCCATCTTTTTAAAAAATTTAGTTCATCACCCAAAATTTGCATGAGGTCTTTCCTCAGAGCTCTACATTACCCAAGAGTAATTCACATCGCAGTTCATTAGAGCCCATCCACCTCCAAGTCCTCTGGTGCTCCGCATGGCAGAGCCTATTCTATGGAATTTTAAAATGATCCCCTGCTCTAAGTGCAGCCCTGTGGGACAGAAATTAAACGTTCACTTGTATGGAAATTTAAATTCTCAGTTTTTAGTATGTGAAAAGATCCTAAGTTATTATCATTAGCTCTAAGGCTGTCACTTCTGAGCTTTTCAGTCAGTTACAAAGACGAAGGAAAATGAAAGAGGGCAGGATTGCCTCCCTTCTCTTATTGGTCTATGTATGATGTTCAGGAATTATGGCATTCTGTTCTGTCTGTTTACCTATCAGTCCTTCCTACTTGGCCATTTGCCTCTAAGTGTTGGGGCTATGTCTTTTTCATCTCTGGATTCTTCTTTCTTGCCGCAGTTCCTGGCACATAGTAGATGAATTTATTTAATAGATTACACAGGAACCCATATCATGTAAAAATACTTCCAAACTATACAGAATGGTGCATAAATATTAGTTACTACTTCTGCTTGCCTGGCTCTAACCTTGTGCCCTTTGATTACTAGATTAGACTGTCTTATTCCTGAGACCACCTCCTGCCTTTGGATTCCAAGGTTGATTACTAGGTTCCTGTCTTGTTTTCCAAAATCTATGCCCCATTTTGAATACCTGTTGTTCCCAATTTCTTATAATTGAAACATTAGTTGTTTTTTTTTTTTCTTTTTTTTTTCTGTATTCCCCAGAGACCCTGTAAACCAGCCCTACAGCTGAGGTTCTGTCTCTAGCCTTCATATTTTCCCAATTTTTCCTATTGGCTCTTCTGCATTTAGCTTTATTCTAAAATCTCTGCCATTTTGTTCCACTGTCCCACTGGTATATTTGTAGTCACAGGATCTCTCTCAGGTGATTTGTTTGTCTTGGCTCCCACCTGTTGTCAGTTATGGCATCTTTCATGAATGCTTACTACCCACCTGGGGAAGCACTTAATTTTAGATCTTTCTGCACTGAAGCTAATTCTTCTATTTTGGGATGTGTCTGATATGATCAGAGTACTTTCTAATCTTCTTCAATATGATCATAGTAAACTTGTCCCTGAAGCCTGCCTGTTACCCCACGCTCACTTTCAAAAAAAAAAACAAAACAAACAAACAAACAAAACTCCACCAAACTGTTCTACAAAAAGATCTAATAAAGAACTTAATTATTTACTGACTTTCACTATCATTTAATTGTTAATAAGAAAATGTATGCACCGATGTAGAAAAACACACACCATTTAAAAAACCCTATTCAATGTCCAGTGCAGGGGTAAGCACACAGTATTCAATTAGAAAATGTTTAAAATTAAATTGAACTAGGTTTTAGTATTTGCCAGTGAGTTACAACTTTCTTTTGCTAAGCCTCTGAATCTCTTCCAGTGAGGAAGTTACCGTAATATGACCCAGTGTCTCAATGAAATTATTAGGATCTGAATAGCAGAGGAGAGACAAGTTCTCTTTAAGTGGTGTGTTGACTTTATATCAACTTTACATTTGATTCTGTATGCCTGAATCAGTCAGCATCTTCCCATCTTTGTAATGGAGCCTTACTGACATTCTAGTGCACTGCTGCAGGTTTCTGCATGTAAGGCTAAGACAGTGTGTTTGGAATTTGTAAATCTGGCAGGCCAGAAATCCAATGGCCTGTTTAAGGAAAATTTTAATCTAGGAAACTGAAGTTGTGTAAACCATAATCAAATCAAGTCAAATAACAAAGATCTGATTTGACTTTTAAAATATATCCCTGTCTTATCTATCTATCCTCTATCTAGTGGTAGGAAATGTATTTCTTCACTGGAATCAACCAAAAGAAAGACATGCTCTGTGCCAGCGTGCCATTGACCCACTGATAACTGAAGCATCTAAGAGAGGGAGACAAAGCCTGCCACAGCCTAGGCCAGAAAATCCTATCACTCACTTCTGCACTTCCTCCTGTCTCCTCCTTATTCCACTGAATAGATTCTCACTGCAAGTTCTTGTAATCCTTCTTCTAGTGGTTCAGCAGCTACGCCCCCTCCTACCAACCGTGTTTGTAAACACACGTTAGCTCAGAGGTTAAGTGCAAAGTTTGGATCTTGTACCTGATCACATCAGGTGGCAAGAGGTGGGACAATACAGAGTCAGAGCAGGAGAGACATCAATGCTTCCTTGGTAAGAATTGTAGTATCATCGGTCTGGGGACAATCAGAGGGAGGGAGTTTTTTCTCCCTTAACATTGTGCTAACCTTAATTCTCTGTCTGGAGGACTGTATTTAGCAGAAATTCACTTGAAAGAAGGAGGAAGAATAGCTCTGATATTGCTGGTCATGAACCTCACTCTGTTGAAATATAACAAAAGCTCTTCTCATCTGGATGCTCAGGTACATACAAAGGTGGTGGTTCCAAAGAATTGGGGCAAACAAGCTGGAGCTGGAATCTGTCTTTTTACAAAAAATCTGTTCTGCCCAATCATGAGAATGTAGGGGTCCAGGTTACAGCCAATGCCTGCGAATCACCACCCGTGTTTCAGTGAAGAAAGTGCTCTGCTCAACCTTAAGTTCTTATCTTTCAAATGATAAAGAAAATATAAACTTGTGGACATCATCAAAATTTCCTTCTGTAATTGAAATGGGATTAAAAGTGATTTCCTTGGTTTACAGCAATAGCTATAAAATAAGCCAAGCTGTCTCTTTGTTTGTTCTTCAGAAAAGTGAAACTCCTGAGTTGCAAGGAAGAATCAGAGACTAATGCCAAGACATCCCTGAGAGTCCTCCAGAATGATGGAGAACCACATTCCATCTCCCTAAATTGGGAGCATATTGTAGCTTTGCAGCATAGCAATAGGAGGTATCTTTCTAGGGCATGGCTTGATGTTGCGGAAGCGGCTGTGGAGCCTCCAAAATTCCTTGCCTTCCTCATCCCTTCCAGCTCCACAGGGCTCTGGAGAGGCAGGCAAGATTCTGTAGTGCTCACCTCCATAACAGTGCTCTAGGAAGCACTTGGCAGGTTAGTGCAGTCATAAACATTCCAGGTTTTGAAGATCCTGACAGGTGCCTGTGTCACCAAAACTCAAAATTTATATTTGGCTTCATGTGATACTCTTTTTATGATACATGTATGATATGGGACAACTGCTGATATGGAATCACCTGGAATAAAAGTGACCCTCTTGGAAATGACTCCATGTATGTGTGAGTGAGTGACAAGCTGTGACTTGTGCTCTCTACTCTGTGCAGCACCTGGGAAATGTGTCCACCTTGTTCCTTGTCACAGTCCGACTGTGGCTACACTACGCATCGGTGATCACTGTCCATCGGGCAGAAACTCTCTCCTGATTCTTGTATGAAAAAAATCACTAGTTCATTCATCACTCATCAATCATTTTCCTCAGTGACTCATCATCTGAAAGTTTCATTCCTCAGTGCCCCTTTGTAAGGCTGGTAAATAGCATGTCATTCCAGCAAAAGGCAGAGGGGGCGGCAGCCCATCTGGGCCCTCAAGTTTGATTTCATATTTATGAAACAGCTTAAATGTCAGTTTGAGTGAAAAACGACACCTTCTCCAGCTTCTCATATTAGTGCCTGTGGCTGCTGCTGAATGTTTCTTTCTTTTTTTTTTTAAAGGCAGCTCGTGTCTTCCCTACTTGGCTCCTCTAAGGCAGGAATGGAAAGAGGAAGCATGGATGGATGGGTGGATGGATGGACGGTTGGATGGATGGATGCATAGATAGATGGATGAGACCATGATTAAATATTCTCACCAGAGAGGAGAGAGACAGAAATTGGAGAAAATGAAATAAAAATCAAATAGAAGAAATATTTTGGTTTTTATAGGGAGTTTTGATCAATTGAGAGGATCTTGAGACATTCTTATGTTATTTGCCCTCTGTTTTTAGGTTGAAAAAGGTAAACATAAAAATTTGGAAAATAAATATTTCAAGAAATAAGTCATCTATGATTTCACCACTTTAACAATCGGTATAACCATTTAAATACGTTTCCTCCAACTAATTTTTTAATGTACTTGTAGTTTCTGAACTTCAAAATAAAATGTATATATGTAGAACCTGGGACTCTATAACACTCAGGATTTTAGGAAAATCTTATCTTGGACCCAAAGAAGGGCTGCCTTCCCTGGGGAAAATGCAAGTAAGGTCACCAGTGAATGCCTTCAAGGCAGTTTCTATATGCCCCTTGGGAGCTTAAGACAGCCTCATTAATGAGGAGTTTTCCTGTTGCTGGGAGGCTGGGGAATTAGTGCAGCATAGAAAATGACCTTGTGATGATGCATGTGGATTTGCTTGTTCAGGTGCACACCTCTTACATGGGGCTTTAGTGTCCCCAGAACACACTGACAGAAAGGGAATAAGAGGGCTCACCTCACTGCTGTAGCCTCAGTAGTTCTATCAGGATGAATGAACTGCCTTTCTTCAGCCATCCACTTGGGGGAAGCCTCAACAGGGAAGAGAATTATTCCTGTCTTTTCCTAGACACACGCACCTTGAGAAATAGAAAAAGGGTTAGCTCCCTTCATGGGAGAGTTTAAGAGCTTTTTAATGGAAGGCAGAATAGAGCAGCAAAGTTAAGGAACACGTGGAGCACAGAGGAGGCAGTGGCCCTGGCAGCAGTGATATGAGTGACGAGAATACAGGGACGCCTCTGGTGGTGGAGAGAATATAGCCTTGTTCAAAGTGAGTGCAGCCTTATTCAGCCCTCTCCCCTTTCTAGTGGTGGCTTCCGGAAGAGCCAGACAAGAGGTACTAGCTCTGAGAGATAGCGGGAGCTGCCTCGCTGCAGGGCTGTCCCACTAGGACTCAGAGGTCCGTCCTGACTTGCCAGCTCCATTGTACCAGACACAGACACCGTGGGTAGGAATAGTGCCAGGGGTGCAGGCAGATCCAGTGGTAGGCACTGGGTCACAAATCACTGATGGAATAGTACTGAATTTTGGTCGTCAGAGGTGTTTTGTTTAGGGGTATTTGGATGAGAGGGAAGGAGATATTTCAGCATGTTTAGACATGGAGTTGACTTCGTCTTTCTGTTTTATTTTTATTATTTTTTTAGACAGAGTCTTGCTCTGTCGCCCAGGCTGGAGTGCACTGGCACTGTCTCGACTCATGGTAAGATGCTGCCTGAGTTCAAGAAATTCCCCTGCCTCTGCCTCCTGAGTAGCTGGGACTACAGGTGTGCACCACCATGCCTGGCTAATTTTTTTTGTATTTTAGTAGAGATGGGATTTCACGATGTTTGCTAGGATGGTCTCGATCTCCTGACCTTGTTACCTGCCTGCCTCGGCCTCCCAAAGTGTGCTGGGATTACAGGCATGAGCTACCGCACTGGGCCAATTTTGTCTTTCAAGAAGGAAGCCACCATTGTCCTTCAGAGACAAGGCGAGTGGGAAGGAAGGAAACTTCATCTCACTTCATGGGCTGGCGGTGAGATCTTTCAATACCAGAACTTTCAGAACTCTTCATATGAACCTTTAGACTGGGGCTGAACATATTCTAAACTAAATTAAGTAACTAACTGGAGATAAAAATGCATTTCTTTATAATCCCTGTTTATTCTTCCAGGTTTTGTTTTACCCTTTCACTTAGATTTGAAGTTTAAATACTGGGTTTTTTTTTTTTTTTTTCATTAAAATTATATTTAAATATTTACCCAATTGAGGCCTAGCATTAGTCATTAATTTTAATGGCTATCATTTTGAAAAAATATTACTTTGTGGATAGACCTAGTTTTATTTAATTACTTCCCAATCATGGGTCACTTGGTTTGCTTCTAATTTTTGCTGTTATAAATTCTGCTATGGTAAATATCTCATAGTTTATCCTCCTCTCCCACCATCACATTTTGAATTTTTTTCTTGGGCTGTATTCCCAGAAATGAAATATTCGGGTCAAAGAGTATGAATGACTGTTCTTGACCTCTTGGTATATATAAGATGAAGGGCCACACACACACAAAAATGAACCCAGGAAGAAAATTGGCTCCCGGAAGTTTCCCGGTGACAAGAAAAAAAGAGCATTATTAAAGGCAGCATGTTTTCTTGGGAGAAGTCTGCACAAAGGAAGAGAGAGAGAAAGAGAAAGTGCACCTGGCTTATAAAGGACAAGGACAAGCAGAAAGCAGAGTGCAGAGGTTCTGATGAATGAGAGAAAGCCATGTGCTTCTGCTGTTCTGCATTGGGACACACAGGGATCGAGTCCCCAGGAGCAGGCAGCACTGAGGCAGAAGTGGCAAAGGACAAATAAAGGAAATCAGTAAACCCAGGGGCAACTTTCAGGAGTAATTCAGAACCTCCTGTAGTTTGATTGATTTGTAAGGGCATGAATGAACAACTTATATATATATCCTTTTTTGTGATTATAAAAATAGAATCTGTTCTGCAGAAAACTTAGAAAATATAGAAAAATGTAAGCAAGAAAATAGAAATGTCACAATTCTGGTACTAGAAATAACTGCTGTTAAGAATTTTACTTATTTCCATTCTGATCTATATGTGCGCGCACACACACAACACAAACACAAATGGAATCATACTGTAGAGTGCTGTAGATTATTATGACATATGTAGTAGAATCTATTTAAACTTCTCATGTTATTGGCAATTATGTTATTTTTAAAAATTATGTTATACCTAGCAATAAGAATATGCTTTTACATTTTTTAAATGTTTTTAAAAAAATTTGTTCAGACCACATTCCTTAATTTAAATGATTGGGTCTAAGGAAAAGGGCAACTTTCAAACTCTGTTTAGGCCAATAGTAGCATGAGCACAGAGGCAGGTATTATCTCACCCTTGCCAACAAGGGGTTTTGTTTTAAAATCTTTTCAGGGGCTTCCTTTGAAGGCAGGGGATACCAATTTCCTCCTCACCCTCTATTTCTTTTCCCTGGCCTTGATGCTAAAATTAATTTTTTTTTCGTGTAACAATAACAACAAAAAGAACCTTCAAGGATATCCAGGGATAGAAAAAAGATAGCTATAGCACGAATATGTGCTAGAATAGGACTGAAGAGAAGTGGATTATGAAACTCAGAGGAGGCTGGTTTTGTCAGTACCTTGAATTATTCAAGAGCATCAAGTGACAAAGAAAAGAAGCTATCAAGACTTCTTGATCTTGTTATATTACGTGTGTGTGTGTGTGAGAGAGAGAGAGAGAGAGAGAGAGAGAGAGAGAGTCAGCTTTGGTCTACAAAAGGAGTGTGCCTCAAATTCATTTTGGAAGTGGGTGGAATATAAAACACAAAAAATATCTATAAGTAATTATCCTTGCATTTTTTACAAACTCGAAATCCTCTGGCTAGCTAGCATTCTTGTTAGGAGGTCCAGATATTGGAAAATTCAACCATCATAATCTACCAGGGAAATTATATTTAGGATTGTGTATTAGGTTTACAACACTATTCAGAGCTATGCCTTCCATTTTCATTTTATAATTTTTGTTTATAAGTCTAATATCAAGGGAGTGCTTTTTTTCTGAAATTGGCTGACTTTTCATATATAGATGATAGATTAGTTTATTTATATAGTCTTGTTTGAGAAACAGTTCTCTAGGACTTTGATGTAGAATACACACCCACACACACACACTCTCTCTCTCTCTCTCTCTCTCTCTCTCTCTCTCTCTTACATTTACACTTTCTTAAAGCAGCCAAGCATGACAGAGCTGGGGTTACTAATACAGGTCCCTTCTCACTTTTCTTAATTGTTCACAGTCACCCTGGTTTCATCCCTAGACTTTGAATATAATTTTTATGTTATATTTATGCAATTTAATCTTTTAATTACACATCTCTTTGGACCACCACATAGTTTTGTGTCTTCAGGCTAAATCTGGCTTTTGTCAGCTGCCTTAACCAGCATAGTAAGCCATTCAGACATGAGATGCTAAGTTGCTGATTACTATTCTTTCTGTCCTGTGGTGAAGGCATGACAGACATTCAGAGCAGAGACACTGCAAAGTAAGGCTTCCTACCTTGTTAAAAAATATCCCCTCTTCTATTCCACTAATGATAGATTCATTTAAGTTAGTGGTTCTTAATCTTGTTCAGTTGGCTAAACACCTGGAGGAAGTAGTGTTCTCAGAAGAACTCCATGAAATATTGATATACTTAATTCCATTTGCAAACTAAGAACACTTAACCAGCAGAAAATATGACTGTATCATAAACTGCAATATAAAATCACTTTCATAATCACAGAGGCCAAGGAACTAACGATGATTCTAAATTTTTCTGTTAGTATTAACATAGTACTTAATAATTTGTCTTGTCACCAACAGCAAAACTGTAACAGTAATAAGAAATTTAAGAAAACTGTTTTTCCATGGAATAAACAAACAGAGAAAATTCTTTTCATTGAAATGTTTTATCATTGTGAATTTAGATATAAGCAGCTACCATTATTTGCTTCTGGCAACAAAATACCTCAGATTAGCATTGCTTGAGAACTACTAATTTGTTCTATTAACCTCTTCCTTTAAAATGGGAACCGCCCCTTCCAGGTTAAGCTGGGTTCCAGTAACATCTTATTCTGAATTACTTTAATCAGATAATCACCTAATGTCTATTATCGATTTACTTTTCTTTAATCTGTAATTGTGTTTTTGAAACTTATAAATTTTAGCTGCAGGTTCCTTAGCTTCAAATATATAACTGTTTTTCCCATCTTTCAGAAAACCCCAAGTTCATCTCAGAGATGAACTTCATCTCCTACACCTTTATATAATTTATTTATCTAAATTAATATTTCATGCCTTATAACAAATTATTTCAGCACTTGGTAGTTTATAATGACAGCAATCATTTATTTTTCTCATAAACCTAGAATTTGAGCCGGGCTTGGAAGGGAAAACATATCTCTGGTCTATGTGGAGTCAGTGTGGCAGCTCAACTGAAAGGCTGGAGTAGCCACTTTGGACCTGATACACTCACATAGTTGGTAAGCGAGTGAAGGCTATTGGCTGTGAGCAGTGGTATGCCGTATTGATTCACAAAGCCAATTGTGTGCCTCTATTTCTCAAATTCATTTCCAATGGTATCATGTTTGTAGTCTGAAATTAGTCATAATGGAGGTATTTATTTACACCATGGAAATTGACAAATGCTACCAATCAGAACATTCCCCCCGCCCTACTCTAACACACAATCTCACCAACAAGAGTTGGTGGTTAAACATTTAATAGCATATCACTAGTGGGATCTTGGCTAGGGTTAAGAGCCAGGGCCTCAGAATTGCTCCTTGTTGGTGGTCTTTTTTCTTGTCTTGTCTTGCCTTGTCTTGTCTTTTCTCAGAATTGCTTTTGTTGTTTTCTCTTTCTTTCTTTCTTTCTTTCTTTCTTTCTTTCTTTCTTTCTTTCT